>NW_005200814.1:22301-56786 GCF_000372725.1 Emiliania huxleyi CCMP1516 | reverse complement strand
CCCCGCCCCCCCACCCCGGGGCCCCCTTTTCCCGTTTGGATCTCCCTAAGGGGGTTTTCCTCAACTAAACCTGGAAACTTGCAAGGGGGGCGGGGGGGGAAATAAAAACCCCCAAACCCCCTTGTTTTTTAAAAAGGTTTAAAAAAACCCGGCCCCAAAAGCCCAAGGGGGCCCTTAAGAAAATTTTTGAAAATCCCCGGGACCACCTAAAAAAGGGGTCTTGCCCTGGGGTCCGGGGGGGGGAAAACCCAGGGGAGGTTCGGGAAAAATTCCGGATCACACAGCCGGGGGGCGTTTTTTAAATAGGGGGGGCACAGGGCCCCCGGGACCCCGAATCCGTGGGACCCCCAAAACCCGTTTTTTTTTCCCCCCCCCCACCCCTTTTTTTCCCCCCCCCCCCCCCCCTCCTCGATCGACGTACGCGCCCGCCACGCGTTTGGCGCTAGCTGCAAAACCATGGGCCCATGCTCTCTGTTCTCCCCTTTCCTGCAGGCACTTCAGCGGCGGCCGCCGCCACCGTAGCTGCCGCCGCTGCCACCGCCGCCGCCGCCCCCGTAGCCACGATCGCTGCGCTCGCCATACGCACCGGCGTACCGGTCCTCGTAGGCTCCGCCGCCGTTGCCTCCACCGTACCGGTCGCCTAGAGCGTGACCGGCGGCGATCAGACTCGACCGAGCTCTCAACGGCTCTCTGAGGAGCGCAGCCGCCTCCGCTTCCGCCTCCGCCTCCGCCTCCGCCTCCGCCTCCGCCTCGCGCAGGCGGCGGCTCGTAGCCGCCTCCGCGCTCGTAGCCGCCCCCGCCGCCGCGGTCGCCGTAGCCGCCGCCGCGGTCGCCGTAGCCGCCGCCGTACCGGTCCTCGTAGGCGCCACCGCCGTACCCTCCTCCGTAGCGGTCTCCGCCGCCGCCTCCGCGCGAGTAGGCGTCGCCGCCCCGCGGCTCGTAGCCTCCTCGCGGCTCGTAGCCGCCTCCGCGCTCGTAGCCGCCGCCGCCGCCGCCGCGGTCGCCGTAGCCGCCGCCGTAGCGGTCGCCGCCGCCTCCTCCCCCGCCTCCGCGCTCGTGCGAGGCACCGTACCGCTCGGCAGGCTCGTCGTACCGCGGACGCCCCCGCCGGTCGTCATAGTCGCCGCGGTCATAGTTGGTGCGGCCGCGGTCCTCGTACTCGTAGTTGCGGCCGCGGCCGCGGTCCCCCTCCGGCCGGTCGTACCCGCCGCGGCCTTCGGGTGCTGACTTGTTTTCTTCCCGCGGGCGAGCAATGTTGCACGTGATGCTTCGGCCGCGGTAGTCGCGCCTGGGAACCGGGAGCGGACGGAGTCTGGGCGGTGCCAGTTTTGGAGCTCCAGAGGTGCCGTGTGGTCCTCACCCGCCCATCGCAGTGGCGGCTTCGCTCGCGTCGCGGTGGTCTCTGTACGTCACGAATCCGAATCCCTTTGGCTTGCCCGTCTCGCGGTCCCGCGGTAGGTAGACGTCTTCGATCTCGCCGTACCGCCCAAAGTCCTCGCGGATGGTCTCCTGGTCGGCCTCGTGCGGGAGGCCACCGATGAATATCTTGCGCTGGTCGGTCATAGAGTTCGAGTTGGTCTACAGCGCGACACTACAAGGTCGGCGCGCGCAACAAGCTCGAGCTCACCGTCGTGGGGGTCAGGGGTCAACGCGATCTCCTGGCGCCACGCGCCGGTGCGGGCGTGACATGCTGTGAATGAAGCTGAACTTGGGGGCGGATGGAACACATCGTCGCCGTCTCTCCCCACCACAGTTAGGGCCGGTATAGCCATTCGGTTTTGTGTGGTTTCGCCTATTCAACGGTCCGAACGAGCGAGAGCTCGAACGAACGAACCGACCCATCCGAACGAAAGTTCGTTCGGACGACCCTCTGCGCGCTTCCCGAACGAGGGGGCCTCCACGGCCCGGAAACCGAACGAACGAACGAACGAACGAACCAAGGCGCGAGTTCAATTGCGGCCCGGCGGACAGCGCACAATGTTGCCGTCGTGGCTTCCAGCCCTCGCGATTGCGACGCGACCCGCGACGATCAAGGGCGCTGATGAGATTCTCGCCGACATGCTGCGGGCGTGCGGGAACGTGCAAGCGGCTGCTCCAACCGCCGAGGGGCGGCTGCTCTTCTCGACACGTCATCAGCGGGTTGTGGTGCTGGCCATCGCAGAGGCATGCCTCGAAGGCGCAAAGCGGATTCGGAAGAAGTGACGCCGGAAGCGGGCGGCTCCTCTGCTCGGACCGATCAACGAACTCGTCCGTGAGATCGGCTTCTGGCAGAGTGTCGCTTATCTCTCTGACGACCGATTCCGCCGAAAGTTCAGGCTTTCTCGCGCTGCCTTCCGAGACCTGGCGACCCTCCTCGAGCCGCACCTCACTCGCACCGGCGGACGTGGAGGGGCAATCAACACTTTTTGCCCGTTGGTGTCAGCGGTGCAACGCAGGTCGAGCGGGTTCGTCCGCAGATACGCAATAGCCTCGGGCCGTTTAAGCAGTGCATACTCGTTGACCACAATTGCGAGCCTTTTCAGTAGCTTCTTGAGGTGTGCAACTTTGGCCGGTGCACGCGACGCAACAGTCAGAGCCAACGCAACCCTGGTTGCACTCACGAGGTCGAGACCGTCCCAGTTGGTCTCGCCGTTGCTGCCGTCTACCTCGGGGATGTTCCGACGCAGCACCTGCAAGTCGGTCGCATCGTCGTGGCCCTCGCATTGCGCCAGGACCTGCGAGTTTGGCAGCTGCAACTGTCCGTCGGCAGCGGGTGCAGGAGCGGGCACGGGCTCAGCCGGCGTCCCACCAGTACCCGGTGCGCCCCGCCCCGGCTCGGCCATGGGAACCTATCCCACACCCCATTGCGGGGAGCACGAAATGAGGTAGTGTCTGCGAAAGCACTGTCCCAGTGAATTTGCCCTAGAGGCCCCCGTGTGAACTCGCAGCTCCGGCGACAGAGAACTCGGCGGCCGCGTCACGTACCTGGACCTATAAAATCACTGGGCTCTGGCCCGCTCTGGGGGCAGGGGGGCTGACGCCTCGGCCGACGCTCCCATAGTTTCGAGGAAGGGATGTTCGTACGAGTAATGCATTACCTCATAAAGTACGGCTGCGCGCGTCCACATCGGCTCGGTGGACCCTAACTGCGACCCTACGTGCGCGCATGATTCTAAACGAGTCCAACACTCTTGGCGCAAGCAGCAGGCTCTCACCCTCTCTGCCGGGTGCCCCAACGCGACCCCGCTGCTAGCCACCACGTCGCAAACGGTTTCTGGCTGGCGCCGCCCATGCGCACTAGGGCGCCTTCGCCCGCATGAACTCCACCTTCATGACCATCAGCGCCTCGGCCGTCTTGAGGTGCTCGATGTACGAGCCGATGGCGCAGCGAGCGGCGCGCGCGCGAGCGAGCGCTTGTGGCGGGGCGCTCTCGGTCTTGGCGATGGCCGAGATGAGCGGATCGAGCCACTTGAGGAAGGTATCGAGGTTGTACCGGGCCTGAAAGGGCCATGCGGGCGGGCTCGGCACGGCAGTGTGTGGAGAGCGGTGCAGTGGCGGGAGGAGGGGCGTCGCACCGAGGCCACGGCGGTGAAGAAGCGCATCTCCGGCACCCGCTCGGGGGGAATGGCGTTGATGGTCGTGAGGAAGGTTGCGGCAACGCCCCCCGACAGGAGCGCAGGGGAGATCGGCATGGGACCACCGAGGTGGTCGCCCGTCACCGCCGCGGCGTTGTAGAGCGAGATCGCCGCCGCCTGCGCGAGGCTCGCTCCTGAGCGAGCCGCCGGGCACCACGCCCGTGAGGATCTTTTGCTCCTTGATGACGAGGCCGAGCTTGATGGCCGTCGGCTCGTACCCGTACAGGATGCGGTGCAGGTGGGGGTAGCCGTTCAGCATCTCCGCTGTCGCCCAGGTGTGGAGGTGCTCTGGGAATGGCGGGACTGGCGGGGTAGCGGGCGGATTGGAGATCTCCGGTGGGACGACGACGGCACTGGCTCGAGCTACCTCAGCGGGGTCATGGATCGTTTTGAAGGAGATCACCCGCTCGATGTAGTCGCGGAGCTCCCCCGCCAGCGACCACATGTAGCCGTAGGCGCGGAACTTGAGCCGCCAGACCGCCCGGCCGAGGTCCGAGGTCTCGCCGAACTCATCGAGGTGGCGCTGAAGCGCCGCGTCCACAGGCTCGTGGACAACGATGTGGAAGGGCCGCGAGAGCGGGTCGATGCCGGTCATGTAGCCTTGCGCCCACTCCACGTGGAAAATCATGTCGGCGCTCGCCTCGCAGACCGCCTCGACGTCCTTGGGCTTGACTCCGAGCGCAACAAACACGTCCGCGTATGTCTTGGCGTGGGACAGCGTGACCCACGCGTACGGGAGGATCTCCTCAACCTTGGAACCCTTGACGCCCACGCCGTGAAATTCGGCGTAGCACCGCAGGTTCTCTTTGGCTGCGAGGTGGGGGCGGGCGGGCGTGAGCGAGCGGTGGGGGAGGGGCGGATGTCGGTGGGCACGCACTCGGCGCCAGAGGCGCATCAGCGCCCGAGCGAAGCATCTCTGTGATCTTGATGTGGTTGCGGACCCGAAACGGCCCGCTTGCGGGAATGCCGCCAGTTTCGGCCTCGAATGTCTCGTACGCCTCTTCGACGAATCTTTCCAGGGTGCCCCATGGAGCGCCTTTTTTCGCGCCGCTGGCGTGCGCCTGCGGCGGGAGCGCAGAAGCGCGTGCGGGACAATGTAAAAAGGGCCTGGCACGCCGAGATCAGTGCTACACGGGCAGAGCAGCGCGCTTGGGGCGCGCACCATGCCAGTGATGAATTCTGACAGTTGCCCCCAGTGCAGGGGCGCTCACACGTTCGCGCCCACGTTCGTGCGAGGCGAGCCGCCACATTTTCGCGCCACCGGGCCGATTCGTGTTGTCCGGACGTTCGTGCCGACGAACGAATGGCAAGGTCTCTCGCGCGGTCCGAACGAACGAACCCTGCGTTCGTTTCGAGCGTGCGTTCGGGACGAGGAGTGGTGAGTCGAATGGCTGTACCGGCCCTTACAATCTCGTACTTGGGTACCTCAAGAATAGGAACTCTGTTCACGGACGTGCTGGTTCCACAGAGGTGAAGAAGAGGGGTCCGAACGCCAAAGAAGCTCGATCACGGGCATCGACTGGAGGATGTGGCTGCACTGCAGCTATCTCACAAAGTGGCGAGGCAGAGAAAGAGTAAACACCGCATGTGTGGCAATGCTTGGTTCCCGAGAGGTGTCAGAAGTCTCGCGAAGCCCGGCATGCTGGCCGTCTCGCTCATCTCCGGCTCGGCCTACACCTTGCCCTCGCGGGCGAGGGCTCCGCGCATGGACGCCGCGGTGGCCAAGGACGCCGCGTTTGGCGCCTCCCACACCTCCTTCTACACCGACGCGGTCGCAAAGGCCAGCTACGAGACGCTCGGCGAGGTCCTCGAGGCCAAGTGCGCCGACCCGGAGCTGCGGTCGGTGCTCGGTACGATGTTCGACGGCTGCGGCACAATCACCGAGGCGCTGCGTAAGGAGCTGGTCACGGTCGCCGAGAAGCAGGAGTCCGTCTTTGGCGACGTGCAGCTCGGAGTGGACGTCCTCGCCGACGACCTGATGTGGGACATCTGCAAGACGGAGCCGCTGATAAAGGAGGGAGCCTCGGAGGAGGAGCCCGAAGTGCGCGAGATGCACGCTGATGGTAAGTTCTGCGTCTGCTGGGACCCGCTCGACGGGAGCTCGATCGTCGACAATAATTGGGCCGTCGGCACGATCCTCGGCATCTGGGGCGCCGAGACGGGCATCCTCGGCGCGACAGGCCGCGACCAGAAGGCGTCCCTCGTGGCGCTGTACGGGCCGCGCACCACCGTCTTTGTCACCCTCGACGACGGCGTCTACGAGTTCACCTACGGCGCAAACGGCGTCGACGGCTGGCTGTGCTCGCGTGACGCGATCGAGATTGCGACCGAGTCCAAGATCTTTGCGCCGGCAAACATGCGCGCCGCGCAGGAGGTGCCCGAGTACGCCAAGCTCATCGAGTATTGGATGACCAACAAGTACACGCTGCGCTACACGGGCGGCCTCGTGCCCGACATCTGCCAGCAGTTCACCAAGCGGCAGGGCGTCTTCGCCAACCCAACCTCCGAGTCGTCGCCGGCGAAGCTGCGTCTGGCCTTCGAGGCGGCGCCCTTTGGCCTGCTCGTCGAGAAGGCGGGCGGCAAGACCTCGGACGGCGTCTCGGGCGCCTCGATCCTCGATACCAAGATCACGGGCATTGACCAGCGCACGCCCCTCTGCATCGGCTCTGCCTCAGAGGTGGACCGCTTCAACCTCGTGCTCGGCCTGGGCAAGTAGAGGCCGCCGCCGCTGCGAGTGGCGCCACGGCGCCCGGCGTCAAAGGTGTAGGCTCCGTGTGGCCTCTTGTTTTCTTGGTGGACGATGTTGTGTCGAGATGTGTGCGCTGCAGTGCAGTCAGAGTGCAGTGGTCGCTCTGTCTCTCCCTCCCTCCCTCTCTGCTAATGCAATACGACTGCGTACGGTATGGTTATTGTCGCACCCTCGGGGTGAGCGCATGGTTTACTACGTCACCTTGTTTGAAATAGTGCCAGTGGCAGTGCGCGCCGCGCCCGTCCCTCGAGGCCCGTCGAGAGTTTGTCCCGTCCCGTGCCTAGTGGTGTGTGAGATAGAGGCCTTGGAGTGCGGTCATTACCCTCACACACCCAGGTAGGTAGGTAGGTAAATAGAAAGGTGAAGCCCCGCAACTTTCTTCTTTTTACACGGCCAGAGCGACACCAAGCAACACACCGCGGGCGCACACCGGACCACCGGGCACGATAACAACACCGGGCACGATAGCGTGTCGTCCCGCACGATAAGTGTCGTCCCGTATGTGCCTGCCCAGACTAGCCTTCCTCCTCTTTGCGACTCGGCTTGCAGCTGACGGCTTGCCTCGAACGGCAGCCACATTCGGCGGTCGGCTCCGACATCCAGTGTCCATGACGCTGAGACGCGGCGGGAACCAGACCGCGACGCCGCGGCTCCGACCACTCGCCCTCTCTGCCGAGATTTTTGTCCCGCCCGTCCGGCGTGGCTCAGCCGCCGCTTCGAACCTCACCGTCACGGAGCAGCCGCCATGGCCGCCGCTCGAGGACTCCTCCAAGCCAGACGTGCACCGCCTGCTGGTGGCTCAGATGGCTCCGCTGCTCGCCTCGGTCGTGCTGGGCCTGTCTCCGCTGTGGCTCGGCTTCATCGGCTCGCAGTTTGTTTCTGCGTTCGCTATCCCGTCCCGCTCGATGGACGAGACGCTCAAGGTGGGCGACGTGGTGCTGGCGGAGAAGCTCTCGTCGCGGCTGCGGCTGCCGCTCGAGCGCGAGGACCTCGTCTTCTTCTCGCCGCCGCGCGAGCTCGAGGAGCTGGTGCGCGGCGGAGGGGGCCGGATCGGCAGCCGCGACCGCTTCATCAAGCGCGTCGCCGCGCTGCCCGGCGACACGGTCGAGGTCTCCGCCTCAGGGGTGCGCGTGAACGGCGCTCTGCGGCCCACGCCGCCCCTCGCCTGCCCGTCGGAGGGCCGCCCTTCGGGGGAGGAGCCTTCGCGCGAGGCGGACCAGGTGGCGGACCAGGTGGCGCGGCTCGTGCGGGAGGGGCGGATCAGCGCCTCCGAGGGGAGAGCACTCGCCAGGGAGGTGGAGCCGCCGGAGGGAGAGACGGCGGGCGGGGCGGCGGCGCTCTCGGCCCAGCGCGCGAAGGCGCGCGTCTTCGGCAACGTCGAGCAGAAGGCGGTCGCGCCGGAGCTGGTGGTGTCGCCGACGGTGGTGCCACCTGGCACCGTCTTTGTCCTCGGCGACTGCGAGGCGAGGTCGACGGACAGCCGGGTGTGGGGTCCGCTCGAGGTGAGGCGGATCGAGGCGCGGCCCGTCGTACGTTTGTGGCCGCTCGACCGCGCCGGGGCGATCGAGACGCAGAGCGACCGCAACCCCTTCCGGCGAGAGGCGGCCAAGTTTAGGGCCAGCCTGGACGCGGCCATTCGAAGGCCTCGGCCGTGACCCGTGCGCGGGGTGTGCACTCGATTATTTGCTGAACCAAAGAGATTCGTGTCGCCGTGTGAAGTTTTTTTACGGAGAGTAGCGACGGAGAGGTTATGAGATTGTTTTTACGTGAAGAAACTGCAAACTCACCCCGCAAGACCGCGACGGATTTATCGCATTATTCGTTATTCGGTTTTTCGGAGTACTCTACCGTCTACGGCGGCTTTACCGTAAGCACCATTAAGCAGTAACTCTATAACGAACTCACACACGGTCACGGACCCGAACGCGCCCGTCACAGTACCGGCCACTCGACGGGCCGCGACATGCCGACGCCCCTTCCGCTTTCCCTGTAGTAGTAGGCCGCCTCGTTGATGAAGACGGGGTGGACGACCTCGCCGAGCGAGCCGTCGTAAGGCACGAGAGAGCCGTCCAGCGCCTCGAAGAGCGCCTCGCCGGCCCGCAGCGGAGCGAAGTCGCGGTCCTGCAGCGAAGCGGCGACCACCGCCCCGGGGAGCGCGCCGTCGGCGTCGGCGCCGTCCACAAAGGGCACCTTGCCCAGCGAGACGTAGACGGGCAGCGTGGCGGGCGTGGCAGGCTCCGCGCCGCTGTAGTGCAGCTCGAGGTACCGCAGCAGCAGCCGGAGGCAGCGCTCTGTGGACGCGACCACGTCCGCACGCAGCAAGCTCTGCGGCGTCGGCCCGACCTCGATCTCGATGCCGTGCCGCGCGACGCTGGCGAGGTGCGCCGCCTCGCACTGGCTGCACTCCTCAACCATCACGCGCAGCGGCAGCGGCGGCGATGCCTCGTCGGCGTCGTCCCAGTGCGTGTGCACAAACGCAGCGGCTCGAAGCGCGAGGGTGCTGTACGAGCTCACAATAACGGTGCAGCCCATGTTGGCGGTGGTGGTGTGCATGTCGATGCACACAGCCGCGTCGGCGGCGGCGCCCTTTGGCCCCATGTCTGCTGCGATTGCCTTGGCGCGCCCGGCCTCAAAGCTGGATGCCGTCGTGTCGGCAAGGGTCGCCGCGCTAAACTGGCGATTGAGATCGTCGTCGATAAAGCGGCGATTGGCAGCGTGAGCCGGTGGGTTTGCGAAGAGTGTTTCGATGGCGATAGAAGGGTGCTGCTCTGCGAGCTCCGCCGAGCGCAACTGCAGGCGTTGGAGGACCCATACGCCGGTGTACTCGTTTCCGTGAGTGCCACCCGAGACAACCACGCGTGGACGCGGCGAGAGGGAATCGGCGGTGCTGAGAAGACACGAGAGGGTGCTGAGCCTCATACGAAAGGGCGCTCAAGACGCAGCGAGCGCAGAGAGCGTTTACACAACAAAAGAATTCTAGCAATCCGAGCCCCTCTCACAGCAGACTGCAAAAGAAAAGAGCGAGCTGGGTACAACAAGAATTTTACAAAGAACACAACGCTTTCTCTTGCTTAAAAATAAAAGAACGCAAAAATAAAATATTCTTACCTTCAAGCCCCCCTCCGAGAAGAACCACACCAGTATAGACCAGAGGGACTGCGCCTCGCCCCCACTTGCCCTGACTGCACAGGATAGCGTGCCCCGATAACGGCGACACATAGTGGGGGACACTGCGCAAGGAGATGGTGCGAAGCCAAGGTTGGGGTTCTAGGTGGTGGGACCAATGAGGGGGGGAGGGGGGGGTCCTGTGGGGGTGAAATGTTGCGCGGCGAATTCGAACCTACCCCCTCGCCGCGCCGATCCTCACGCGGAGGGTAAAAAACCCTGTGGGAGAACCCCCCCCCGCGGTCGGCAGTCTTCAGAGTGGACCCCCCCCTCCCCAGCCTCCCCTGATCGTTTGTCGCACCCCCCCCCGCTCCCCATTGGCGACTCGCGCTCTTGGCGGACGCTCGGGGTGGGTGGGTGGGGGGGGCCCCCAGAGGGGGCTTTGGGGTCCTGTTGGGTCGATCTCGGGGGGATCTCGGGGGGATCTCGGGTCAGCCGCGGTCGTAGCCTAGGTGAGGCGGATGATTCTCTCGCATTACAAGGGACACTCTGACATGTCATGTCGGGGAGGACAAGAGAGATCCACCGAGCAATCGAGAGAAAAAAACCGCGTGGCCGAAAGGGGAAGTGTTAGGAGGCGGCGTGCCGTCCTCCCATCCCTCCCTTGCGTTGTCTGTTTTCTTTCTTTCTTTTTATTAAAATGAACTCGGGGGCACGGGACGCGGCACAAACGGGGCACTCTCTTTCTTTCGTAAGGGGAAGGGGACACCCCTCGAGCCTCGTTGGTCCCTTTTCTCATTTAGCCCACACCATGCCGATGACACAGAGGACAACAACAGGATATAGAGTTTAGAGAGAGGCAAGACCCCGAGTGTGGCGTTGACCCTGAGCCCTGGCTGTCGGGCTGTCAGGTGCTGTCAGGTGATCTGTCGGGCTGTCGGGCACTGTCAGGCACGACTGTCAGGTGCCTCTGTCAGAGACCAGCTGTCAGGTGCTGTCCAGTGCTGTCGGGTGCTGTCAGGTGCTTGTCTGACAGGCGAGGTGCTCTGGTGCTGTCAGGTGCTGTCGGAGCTGTCAGGTGGTGCTGTCAGACGCTGTCGGAGCTGTCAGAGCTGTCAGGCTGCTGCTGCTGTCAGACGTAGGGCCGGTACTGTCAGGTGCTGTCAGGTGGTGCTGTTTTGGGGTGCTGTCAGGCTCTGACACTCACCAGCCACACTTATGACACTTCACTATCAAGAGGAGACCGCAGCCAGAGAGTGAGAGTAGATCCACACAGTAAGTCTCCCGCTGGGGAGCGCAGATGGCGGCGCAGGCGCAGCCCGCGGCGGCGGCACAGGCGGCGGCGGCCACCCCCACCCAGACGCCGTAGCCCGTAGGCACATACTGTAGGGACCCAGAAGGCTAGCTGCCTGGTAGATTCCTTTGTAGTAGCACAGCCGCCGGTGCTAGGGGTCCGCAGAGGTGAGACGGGAGGGTTGAGAGTCAGAGAGACCCATGACCATCCCATGACTACATGGACATGGACCACACTCACATGTGCATGTACATGTACATGTCATGTGCATGTCCATGTGCATGTCGGCATGCACATTGTTGTGGACATGGACATGGACATGGACACTCGAGCATGGACATGGACATGTGCATGTCTTTGCATGTAATAGTTTTGTTATACCCTCATGGGGCACAAGAAAGAGGCTCTACGGGGTCTGTGCTGCTGTCGGGCTGTCAGAGCGCTGCTGTGTCAGGCCACTGTGTGCTGTCGGGCTGTCGGGCAGCTGTCAGGCTGTCACGTTAGGGCCTGACAGCGACGGAGCACCTCGCCTGTCAGACTCTGCTGTCAGGCTGTCAGATACGTGCTGTCACAGGCTGTCGGAGAAAATGCTGTCAGCGCTGTCTGGCTGTCGGGCACTGTCACACAGCTTCACAGGCGCTGTCCACAGCTCCAGGGGTTGCTGTCAGGCTGTCAGACCAGGCGCAGGGCTCAGCGTTGACCGTTGTGGGGACGGCCCCCGCCGCCCGCGAGGTGGCACGTTTTCAGGGCTCGCTCTAGAAACGAACAGGACAGCCAACGCGTCCGGGTGGGGTACCTGCGCGCGGGAAAATGTGACAGAGCTACCCACGCGAGCCACACGTGAGAGCGGGACCACACCCGTGCTCGGACACATAGAGACAGCTACATGGTCACTGGCCACATCGGGGTGTGTGAAGAGTCCTATAGGTGGTAGAGGGACATATGGTACAGCCCGACGGCGCATGCATTGGGGCTCCGCTCGCCTCTCTAGGGTGAACAGCCAACGATCGGCGCCAAGAAGCGCGCGAGAGCGCTGCGCTACTGGAGCCCCTCGCCACACACGGGCCTTCACCGCACAGGGAAGGCCGCCAGGGTCAAGATGCCTTGCACACGGGCACCCTCCTTGGCTAAACTGTTGCCGCCGCCGGCAAGGCCCGCCGCCGGCGCTCTCGCGACCGCCCGACTCGGGGCCTCGACTTGAGCCACTCAGCGCTCGCCCTCCTCCTTCCCGCCCCCTGACGCCGCCGCTGGCGCCGCCACGGACCCGCCCTCCAGCAGGGCCTCGCCTCGGCGCGCGCGCGCGGACCGCTCCATTCCCTCGGCGCTCACCGCGTCGAGGCTCGCCACTGCGGCGAGGGTGAGCGGGAGCTGCTCCCGGCCGGAGCGCGCAAACAAGCCTGGCCGCGCCGCGCGCGCCGAAACGCGTGCCTCGATGCTCTGCGCCCGCAATGTGTCCACACGCGCCAGCATCTCCGCCGCTGTGAGCTCGTCGTCAGCGATGGCCGCCTCGAGCCGGACCAGCTGCGCCGCCGCGGCGTGCAGGGCCGCGACAGCCTCTCCGCTGCCGCCGTCCGCGCCACCCGCAGCCTCCGCAGCCTCCGCAGCCTTTGCCCACCTCTGGGCCGAGTGCAGTGCGGCTCGCGCGGCCTCCGCGGCGTCGAGCCGCTCGTCGGCGATCTTCCGCCGCTCCGCCTGCTCCAGCTCCATCTCAACCAGCTTCCGCTCGAGGCAGAGCGAGGCACCCTGCAGCGTGTGCGCGGCAGAGGCGCGCCGCGTGCGAGCGGCTGGAACTGGCGGCTCGCCCGCTGTGTCGGTGATTTGAAGCGCCATTCCCGAATGCCGCTGCTCTGCCAGCCGCAGCCGCGCCACCGGGAGCAGAACAGCGCCGCCGATCTGGAAGGTCACTTTGAGAGCGCAGGCGCCGCCGCCGACGAGCCGCGGGGATGCGGCGAGGAGCCGATTGACGAGGAAGGCGCCAAGGAAGGAGATCGCGGCCAGGTCGAGCGGGAGTGGTTTGGGCCGTGCTACTTTCGTCATCGCCGACGCCGCCGTCGCGCACGAAGCCTCAGAGGCCTCGAGGAGCACGGACGAATGCCGAGCTGCAGGAGGCAGCGCGAAGAGTCGCCGGGTCGACGTGCGGGGGGTGGGGACCGGCCAGGCGCTCAGGAGGGCAATGGCCAAGACCATCATGGATGGGTAGTCCGACCGAAATCGGAATCAGAGGAAGAGAATTGCGTAGATTTTGATTGAGGCTGTACGGAGAGAGAGATTTTTAGAAGCCAACAAGAAATGTGTCACACAGAGTGCTGTACGTGCCTTAGCTCTTACGAACATACCCGTAGGTGAACTGCTGACGGGGTTTGCGATGAGGAGCGATCCGAACGTGGTATTCGGGTGATTAGATCACTACCGCCGAAGCGCAAGCGCTTGGAGCAAGGGAACTGTTTTTGCCAGGAGGGGGGCGAACGAAAGGCAGACACCCAAGGGTGGGCGACGGCTAGCACCACACTCCTCTCCTTAAGGTCCCTCGGGCCAGTTTCGGGGGGCAAACCCTGCGTGTGGTGGCGGCGTGCCGTCCTCCCATCCCTCCGTTGGATGTTTTTCTTTCTTTAGGAGGCTGGACTAGTGCAGCTCACTGAACGGCGGCGATCTCTTCGCGTCGAGCAGCAGCAGCGGCACCTCGCGCGGCGTCAGCTGGTACTCCCGCAGGTACGCCCGGTGCAGCCGCCGCACCTCCTCCTGCCCCGTCTTTTGGTGCGGCGTGGCGAAGAAGGCCGCCACGGTCGCGGGGAGCTCGTGCACCCACTCCGACGAGCTGACGACGAGCTCGTTGTGCGTGTCGCCGCCCGCCGCGGCCATACCCTCGCGCAGGCGGCCCGGTGCGAAAGCGCAGCGCCACGGCTTGGCGCCGGGCTGGTGGCAAAACTCGGGGCAGGGCCCCCCCTCCTTGCTCACCTTGCTCATCGTTGTGCCGTCGCCCGCGTAGAAGCACAGGGTCCGGAGGCGCTCGCCGCGCAGCACCAGCCCTCCCCTCCCCGTGTCGTAGATGCCGGTGTGGCGCGGCCACAAGATGGACACGGAGAACAGGCCGGCATACTTGAAGCAGCCGTGAAATTTGGGCGGGCAGGGCAGCCACGGCTTTGTCGGGTCGGTGATGTCATCAAAGGTCCGCACGAGCACGCCCGCACTGGCCAGGTTGTTGGCCGGCCCGCCGGCGAGGAAGCGCGCGTTGATCGCGTCCACCGTCCGCGGGCTCCCGAGCGGCAGCCTCCACGGCGGCGGCGACGGCATGGGAGGCGGGGGGGGAGGAGGTAGCGGAGGCGAGGGCGGTGGGGGCGGCGGCGAAGGCGGCGACGGGCAGGCCTCCGCGTCCCTCGCGGCGCAGGCTCCACCGGCCACGTAGTGGCAGCGCAGGTAACTTCCGTCGGAGGAGACAAAGGCGCGGCTGCAGCCCGCCTCGTCTCCCCTGAGGGAGGAGCACCATTGCGGCGGCTCGAGCTCGCGCAGATTTAATAGACCGACTGCCCATGCGCATGGCGGTGGCGGCTGGGGAGGCGGCGGGGCTGGCGGCCACGGCGGCGGCGGTGGCGGTGGCTGCAGGGGGCCGACTGGTGGCGACGGGCCCTGGGCGTGCGACATTGTCGAGGCAGGGTGTGGCTGGCTGGCGGCTGCAGTCGCTGCGAGCGCTAGCGACGCCAGCAGCAGGATCGATGCCAGAGCAAAGCACATACCCGCGGCCGGGCCTGGCTTCAGCCACCATATTGACACCGCAGACTGTCCGCTGGGCTCGCTGGCCTGTGTGGCATCGCCATCTGCGTCAGGCTCACCGAGCTCGAGCTTGGGCTCGCTGGCAGGCATAGGTGCGTAACGCCCAGGTGGAGCCACTCGCATCTGGACGCTCCTCGGTCGCGTCGCAGCTGCGACCGCTCGGTACTGAAGCCAAAGAGAGCGGGACCTTAGCGGTGCGGCGGGCGGGTCCGGGTCGTTCGCAACTCTTGCGTGAGAAGAATTTTACGCGCTCAGTGTTTCTTTCTGGCTCCCCGGTCCTGGGCGTGCGGTTACTAACTGTAACTGCACTCCAAGTGCTCCGAGTGCTCCAAGTGGAAGTGCTCGAGGCGGAGCGGAGTCGGAAGAGACAGAAATTTTCGCGTCACGAGTGTGAAACTGAAAGTTAAATGTTCAGAGTTAGACGTTCACCGTCCCAGCCAGGGCCCGACGACCTGACCCGCCGCCGTCAGAAAGTCTTTTGACGCGTCCGTCGGGTGACCGCGGTGGCCGAACCCCTCGAGCGTCGCCACGTCACACGCGCTGCCGACGGCCCTCCGCACCTCCCTGGGCACAGACGCGTCGACCACAAGCTCCGCGCTGCCCTGGACGACGAGCACCGGCGTCGCCGCCTCGGCGAGGACGCTCCCGGAGGAGGCTAGCGCCGCCCGCTTGGCGTCGACGGCCGCGTCTACCTCGCCCTCGCCGAACGCCTGCACGCCGCCGAGGCCGCGCCACATCTTCCACCAAAAGTCAGGCGGCTGGTCGCGGCGGCCCCACGCCAGCACCGGCGCGAGCTTCTCGCAGAGCGGCTCCGCGTACCCCACGAGGCGAAGCATCTCTTCCGCCTCCGCCTCGGTGCGGTAGTTGTACACGCAGCGCTCGACGCCGCCGTGGCGCTGGACGGAGAGCGTCATGGCGTACAGCTCCTGCGTCACCAGCAGCGCCGGCGCGAGGAGCGCGACGCGACGCACGGGCAACCTGCTAGCAGCCGGCGCCGAGCCGTTGACGTGCCGCGCTGCGAGCGCGAATGCTGTCGCGCCGCCCATCGAGTACCCCACGAGGTCCACCGGCACGGTGCCGTCAGACGCTCCAACGGCCGCGCAGAACGCCTCGACGTCAGACATGTGGTCGTCGAGCGAGAGGCCCTCCCAGCTGGAGCGGACCGCCCATGCGTGCCTCTTTCCGTGGCCAGCGGCGTCGGGAACGAGGATTCGCACACCGGGCGGCTGCCGGCTCGCGATTGGGACGACGGCGGCCGCCGAGCCGAGTGCATCGGAGGTCATGCCGTGCAGAAAGACGACACACCGTTCGGGAGGGTCAGTGGTGCTGCGGCGGGAGAGATAGGACACCTCTTCGCCAGACGGCATCCGCACGCTCCGTCTAGTGAAGCCTGCTTCCTCGTAGGCGGCCTGCTGCGGCCCACGGATGGCGGCAGCGGCGGCGGCGATGGCAGCAGGCATGGCCGCAGGCACGTGGGCGTGACCTCGGACTTGGCGCAGCAGCATGAACCGTGTCTTGCACCCGAAGCGCATAGGCAGATGTGGGTTCGTGCTTGACACAGAGTCAGCTGCGGCGGCACAGCAAACCGCTCTGCTCAGAGGGGTGGTTGACGGGTTGAGGGTTGAGGCCCCCCCTCAACCAGCTGGTTGACGGTTGAGACCCCCCGTCAACCCTTTAGTTGGGGGTTGAGGCCTCCGGGGCCTATTCACAGGCTCGCGCGTGGAATGCGCACAGAGAACGGACGGCAAGAGAAGGCAAGGGAAGGAAGAGAAACGGCTGGTGAAGCTCAGCTCACGGCGTAGTATTGCGGTCACTAACCATTCACGGCAAGAGTCACGGTGAATGCTGCCGCATAAAAGCAACAGAGTCGCGGTTGGCGCGATGGTCTTGTCGCGGTTATATAACGACTTGACGTTGCACACGGCCATAGACGCAGTATCTGTAATCTGTTTGGCGAGCCTCAAGCAGCGAAAGCAGGCGCGAGAAATTAATGTCAATCCTGAGATCTCAATTTTGGCGCTAGTTTCGTTTTCTGGTACATCATGACGACTTGGGTCTCATGTAGCTCTCGACGGCTCTTCGACGGCTCTTTCTGGTTGGATCAGACAGTGCTATCAGTCAACAACACAATGCCGAGAGCAGGGCGGCCTTCGAGCAGGGCGGCCTTCGAGGCAACTAAGTTCCTGCTGCATTTTTCATCGTACAACTTGATGGGTTGGCGGGCGGACGTGTCGAGCATGGAAGGCGGCCATTGCTCAAACCTATTCGAGTTGGCCTCCGGGAACAAGGGTGCGTGGCCGGCGCGGTCTGTTTCACGTGCAATAAGGGCAACGCCATCAAAATCGCGAACATGGGCCGACATGCCTCCGACATTTCTCAGGGCTCGGACGGAAGCTCTGCAGACAGCCAGACCGCTCTGCGCGGTCGGACCGACTTTTTCAGACTTTGCTATTCTGGATACTGAGGGTATGTGCTGCTAGATCTCACTGAGCTGAGCTCGTATCTGGCTTTGGTAAGCAGTTTTGAATTCGGTAATGTCTCCGGAGACGGAGGGCCGCGTCCGCGGACGACCATGACGTCGGCCGGGATCCCCCCGTGCGGGGGCCTTCGACGCGCCGTTTTTACGATACTTGCTTCAGCTACGTGCGTGAATGGGAGGTGTGATGCAGCATCCAGGCGTTAAAGAAGACGACATGAATGGTTCACAGAGAATGTGTGTTCAGACCTTTGCGCGGGGGTGTGAACAGCCATTCCGCGTGGTTGAGGGGTTGAAGGGGTCTGTCAACCACTTGGTTGAGGGTTGAGGCCTCTGTCAACCACGTGGTTGACAGTTGAGGCAATCGGCCTCAACCACCGCTCTGAGTAGAAACCGCAGGAGAGGTGTGCGGGGAAGAATTCTTTTCTGTTCGGGTTCTCGGCTGTCCTATTGGCCGAGTGTCCCTTGTTATGCGACGCTATCTTTTCTCTTTCTGTCGAACGCTGTGTTTCTCTTTCTGACCGTGTTGCGGCAGGTGTTGCGAACACAAACTCCTACTCGTAGCCGAGCTCGATGCCGCCGGAGGACTCGATACGGCAGCGGCTCGAGAAGGCCGAGCAGGAGAACGCCGAGCTCAAGCGCTCGCTCTACGAGCTCTCGATGCGGCTGAGCGCTGCCCTCGCCCGGCCCAGCGCGAACGCAGACGCGCCGGCGGCTGAGCGCAGCGCCGGCGAGCGGGCTGTGGACGAGTCGCATGCCATCGCCGCGGCGACGGCGATGGCCGCAAGCTCGCGTGGCGACGGGTCGCCCTCGTCGCGCTCCGGCCACCACAAGCGCGGCAACGGCGGCGACGGCGGCAACGGCCGCGGGTTTGAGCCGCTGTTCGACCTCAACGGGCACAGCGGCGCCGTGTACGCCGTCCGGTTCTCGCCGACCGGCCGGCTCCTCGCGTCGGGATCGTTCGACCACACGACGCGCCTGTGGAGCCGCGGCGGCGAGCCGGTCGCCACACTGCGCGGGCACAGCCACTCTGTGACGGACCTCTGCTTCTCTGCCGACTCGGCGGCGGTGCTCTCGGGCTCGTTCGACCACACGGCGCGGCTCTGGGACGTGGGCCGCTCGCAGTGCGTCTCCTGCTTCGACGTGGGCGGCGCCTTGGTCCTCTCCGTCGCCTGTCGCGGCGACCTCTGCTGGGCGGCCACCTCGAGCGGTGTGCTACCGGCAGTGTGCGACCGGCGGCATGCAGCCGCCTCGGAGCCTTCTCGGAACCTTCCTGCAGGCGCGCTGCTGCAGTACGACCGGCGGCGGCGCGGCGAGCAGCCGTGCCTCTCCGTGCAGAACGAGAGCCTGCTGCAGGCGGTCGCCTCCGCCTCCGACGAGGAGGTGCTGACTGGCGACCGGAACGGGCTGCTCAAGGCGCGGCACACCCTGCCCGCAGACCTGCCCGCAGTCTCGCAGAGTACTGCATCCTGCTGACCGTGTGACGGGCCGCTCAAGGCGTGGGATGTGCGCACCGGCCGCTGCAGCAGGCAGCAGCGCGTCGACGACTCGGGTGGGCCGGCGCGCCCGATCTCGCACCTCGAGGTTTCGCCCGAGGCGTGGCGGGGTCACGACGGCGCGCGGCAGCGGCTGCTCGCCGCCAACAGCTACGACGACACCGTCCGGATCCTCGCCGTGCCGGCGGCGGGCGGCGCGGCGGAGGGCGAGGCGGGCGGCGCGGCGGGCGGCGCGGCGGGCGGCGCGGCGGCGGCGGCGAGGCGGGACGGGGGAGGGGCGGGTGGCGAGGGGCGGCGGCGCTGGAGGCGTCTCTGCGAGCTGCGGGGCCACCGGAACCGCGCGTGGCCGATCCGGTGCTCCTTCTCCGTCGGGGAGGCGTGCGCGAGGCGCGAGGCCGCCTCGCCCCCCCCCTCCCCACCCCCCCCCCTCCCCACGCCCCCTCTCCCGCGTCACACACGCTCCGAAAAGGCGCTCTCTCTCGCACACTCAACACATACGCTCGCGCACTCACTCGCACTCGCGCGCGCGCATACACACGCCGCCCACTGCCACCTCCGCCCACCCCGCGGGACTCCCCGCCCCCGCCCCTTTGCAGGATGCAGAGCGACGCCGACGACCCCCTCGACTCGCCCGCCCGCCCGCTCGCCCACGAGACGGCGCTGGTCGCGACGGGGAGCGCCGACGGCCGCGCCTACCTCTACTCGCTGAGCAGCGGCGCGGGCGGCGGGTACGCGCAGCGACGCCTCAACGGAGACGGCAGCACGTCGGGCGGCGGCGTGAGCCACGAGCTGGTGCAGGTGCTCGACGGGCACGCGGACCGGGTCTACGCGACCAGCTTCCACCCCCACGAGCCGCTGCTCGCCACGTGCAGCGCCGACTTTGTGGTCAAGGTGTGGCGTGGCCCGGGATGAAGTGTGTCTGCTTTTTATTTATTGCAAGGGAGGGTTGGCTATAAGGAATAAGCCGGGGGGCGCGCGTTTTCTTTTCGCACAACACACACTCCAGTGCGCGCCAGAGATGCCCAGTGTGGGTAAAGAAAGAAAGAAAGAAAACAGACAACCCAAGTGTGGGTTGTGCGACGTCCGACGATTCGTAAAATTCTTTTTCGCACGACACTGCTCACTGGACTCGAAGAATAGTGTACCTGTGTCCTGTGTTAAGAGATTTTTAAAGACCAACAAGAAATGCCAGTGCCCAAAAAAGTTTTACTTCTTTTTGCCGTCTCGAGTCATGTTAACCGGTTCTTTTTCTCTTTTTCTCTACACGCTTGTAAAAGAAAGAAAGAAAACAGACAACCCAAGGGAGGGATGATCTACACGCTCTCTCTCTCTCTCTCTCTCTCTCTCTCTCTACACGCTTGTCGCTGGCGGTGTTGCGACAGTGTTTTTATCCGCCGCGAGTTTGGAGCGGGACACAAGCGGCCGCCCGACGCACCCTCCTTCGCTGTCGTGGTCCGCCCAAACGCTTCCTGAGACATTGCCGCAGGAGCATATAGCGGATGCTGTCTCTCGCCGCCGTCGCGGCTCTATCCGCGGGCAAGTGCACAAAGCACGTCGTGGACTCCGAGAGGCAATTTGCGGGCGGCGACCTGGAGGCGCCGGGCGTGCTCGAGGAGTTCCTGAGCGCTCGCAGCAGGGTCACGCCCTACTACAAGCACCTCATCTTCCTGTCCGTGGGAGACACGCGCGACCACCGGAGGCAGAGCAAGGACCCGGCGCTGCGCACCATCTCGAGCGAGTTTCTCTTCAACCTGCTCGCCAACCTGCGCGCGCTCAACCTCGGCTACCACGGGATCCTCACCACGCCGGCGCTCTGCAAGTCGTTGCAGGAGGAGCGGTGCGAGTTCTCGTGCGCCTGGTCGACGCTGTGGCACAACCACCCGGGGCTCGCCCGGTGGGGCCTCGTGCCGGGCGACATGTTCCTCATCTGGCAGCAGCAGTGGCGGTACGTCTCGGCGGCGCTCGAGCGCGGGTACGACGTGATCCGCGCCGACACGGACGTCTACTTTGCCGAGTCGCCCTACGCGGTCCTCAACGGGCCCTACTTCAAGGACGCGGCGATGGTGGTGCAGCAGGACTTTGGCGGCCCGCTCGGGGAGAGGCCTTCTTGCACGAGGCGCAAGGACGAGCGCGACGACTGCGGCGTGCACCGCGGGACGGCGCTGCTCAACTGCGGTCCGTCCCTCGCCTCTCGGCCCCGTCGACTCGCCCCTCCTCGACCTCCTCCCATCCGCCCCTGCCCCACCCCCCCGCCCCATCCCCTGCTCCTGCCCACCCCCTCCCCATCCGCTGCCCGGCCCAGGCCTCGTCTACGTGAGGTCCGGCCCGGGCGGAGGCGCGTACCACGTGATCAACGGCACCTGGGCCCGCTTCGTCGCCCTACTCGACGGGCCGCCCCGCAAGCCTCCCCACCTCGGAGGCAAGCCGGACCCGAACGCACTCGCTCGGCCGGCAGCGAGACGCGCTCTCCCCAAGAGCCCCGCCTTGTACCTGTGCCGGAGCCCTTCCTGCAGGCCCTCATCGACCAGCAGCTGATGCGCGACACCGTCTCCGCCCTCTCCGTCCCGCTCCCCGACCGGAGCAAGCCGCGCGACAAGTGGCTCGTCGTCGCCGGCGACAAGCACCCCACCTTTTACGCGGCGGGCACGCACAAGTGCACTCTCGCCGGCATGCTGCGACCCGTGTGCAAGAAGCAGTACAAGGAGCGAGCCAAGGCGGCGCACCTCGTCCAGTACGTCGCACCGCCACCAGACCCCACAAGCATCGGCCCCTCCGTCGCGCGGGCCGAGCGGATCGCCCTCGCCCCCGACTGGCTCTTCGGGCGCGGCTGCCTCACGCACGTGCGCTCGCCGCGCGTCCTGCTCGAGAAGGCGACGCCCGGCCGCGCTGCCAGGCCCGCGCGCCTGGCGTCGACCGAGTGCAGGGGCGTGCTCTGACCCCTCCCCCCACCCTCCCCGCACCCTTCCCCGCAGGACCGAGTGCCTCGTCCCGCCGACCGAGTACGGCTTGACGATGGCGGCGCCTGGCCCTGCGGAGCACATGCTCGTCGCGACGCACGCCCACCCGCCAGCCCGGCGGCGCCTCGCCACGCGGTGTGAGCGAGCCTCGCCGCCCGCCGTAGGCACTTTGTCTACTCGATGGCGCTCAAGCGGAAGCGATCCTTCCGCTCCTTTGCCTGGGACCTTGCCGACAAGAGGCCCCGCGCAAACTACTCGCAGGGCAAGTGCTGGGACCGCAGCAGCAAGGGCATCCTCTTCGGCCACACCTTCTTCGCAAACACGAACACAAAGTATGTGCTCTGCGCCATGCCAGAGACTGACTCGCCCGCGTGCGCCTGCTGCGCCGGCCTCAACCCCTTCCAGAGCAGCAAGATCGAGATGGAGACCACCGAGGGGCGGCCTCTCATCAACCGGAACCAGCTCAAGGCGATGGCCGGCTGTGGCGACTACCAGATGTTCTGGGACCGCCGCTAAGCGGGCCCAGCGTGCAGCGCTTGCACACCGCGCGCGGCGGCACCTCTGTCCACTCTCCAGTCTCTCCTGCTCTCGTCCCCGTCGAGCGTCGACACACGACAGCAGACTCGACAGTCGCGTGAGTCGACACCGCGACGGGGACGTCGCTCGCGCGTGCGCATGTCCGTGTGTGCGCTATTCTACGCTACAACTCTGCTCTTGCTCGTGTGAGACACTCCAGTGACGTCCCTGTCGTCCGTGAGCTGAGACGCTCTTTGGAACGCGAATGCAAGGTAAAATTTAATACATGACGCCGCAGGACGGGAAGAGGGAGAAGGGTCCGCGCAAGTCAGCAGCGTACGACACGGCTCTCTACGGCCGCCGCCGCACTCGCGCCCCGTACTCATCGGCGTCGACAGCCGTGGGGCAGCGACCGGAGCCGTTGCAGTCGATGGGGTGTCGCACTTGTGGCGAAAGCGAAAACGCACGACTCAAACCATCTTCATCATCATCAAGAGGCAGGCCGGGCAGTTGCAGTCTGATTTAGAATGCCTGGAGCACGCGCCGCATGCGCAGTCGGCGCCGTGACCGAGGCACGAAGGGCAAGAGCAGCCTGGCGCGTGCCGCCGGCTCGCTGGAGCCCGGCATGTGGCAGCGGAGGCGCGTGGCCTCACGGCTGCAGGTGAGCCGCGAAGTCGGGCGGCCACAGCAGTCACACCCGAGACCAGAGCTGACTGCACGGATGATAATAGGCAGAGGATCAGGAAGAGAAGGCTGGAGCGCGAGGACATGGGCAGCGCCAGAGATCGTGCGAGCAGCACTCCTCGTGATCAGGCACTCCCTGGACACACTCCGCTCTTCACAGCCTTGTACCCTTGTTATGAGAAGAAAATACGTCCTATGGCGCTATGCGCTGGTCTGTGAGAGGTTGAGGTGCGAGCCCTGGAGGCCCTGGGGATGGGGGGAGACTACCCGCGGGCCTAGAAGGCCCGCGCGCACGCATCATCACATCATTTGTCCGACCGGGTCCCGACGGTGCCGCCCACTCACTCACTTCGGGAGCAGGCTCTTCGAGAGCCCGCTCTGCCGGACGGAGGCGCGGCTGATGATCGGCCTCGTGTCTGCGTCGGCCGTGCTCGCCCTGACCTTTGCGTCGTCGGTCATGGGCGACATTACGGTGTCGTCGGCACACCCCGGCAGAGTGATGTTGCCATTGTACACCGCCATGCCCAGGAGGAGCATCAGCATTCCGGCCAGCTGCACCCAGGAGGCGAGCCCGAGCCAGGCCTCTCCAAACGCGCCGTCAGTGACGTAGTAGTAGAGCGCGAGCTGCGTCAGCCAGATGCTGGCCGGCCTGATGTTCTGCAAGATGGCCTTCCAAACAGACGAGAGCTTGTGCGTCACGAGCATCGAGAACACGTTGAAGAGGAAGGTGGAGAGCATGGCGGCGAGGGAGAGCAGCACGGCGGGTGTCGAGTTGCCCAGCTTCGCGATCGTGTTCCACGGGTCCTCAAAGTGGCCGTGGTCGGCGCCGGGGATGTAGTAGTAGATCGGGTAGGCGACAAAGAGAGTCAGGACGGTGCCGCAGAGGCCCTCCATCCCCACGAGGAGCATAGGAGGAGCCGAAAGGCTGGACATGAGCTTCTCCTCCGCCACGAATTGGACGGCCGAGACGAGGGTGGCGACGATCGTCAGCGCCACCCCCGCCAAGAGGCCTGAGGCATCGCCCGAGCCGGCGCCGCCGCCCCCGTTGCCAACTGCAGCCACACCGATGACTGTGATTGCGATTGTGATCACGCCGACGCCCGCCCACATCGGCTTTGTCAGCTGGTCGCCCAGCACAAACTGCTTCGCTCCAGCCACGAAAATGATGATTGAGCCGCGCAGGAGGTTGTTGACCGAAAGAGGGATCAGCAGGAGGCCGAGCATGAGGATTGCGGTGCCAATCATGTCAAGCAGCGCCGGCACGCACAGCAGCGCGATCAGCCCGAGGCTGGGCCCAGGCTCTTCGCTGCCACGGCTCTCCCAAAAGTGCCAAGGGAGTGCGAGCGCCATGCCAACAAACATCACCAGCGTAAAGTACAGCGGAGGGGTGAACGGCTCCATCTCACCAGTGCTCCCAACAGCGTGGACCATGAACATTGTCTTGGTGGCGACAGCACCGACCGTGCCAGTTGCCATCGCGGCCAGGAAAGCTGCCGCCGCGGAACCGTCACATTTTTTCTCGGAGCTCATGTCTGGCGAAGGCCGTCGCCCCGTCGCCGATCGATCGGGAAGTTACGCCCGTCCCGAAAGAAGATGTGACCGGCGTGCTGGCACGAAACAAACCCAATGCCAAACACCAGACCTTGTTATTGAGAAGAAAATACCTCACGCTTGGCTATGTCGATTCAAACGTCGTATTGAGTCGGCCGAGGCAGCGCATGTACTCCCTCTCGACACGGTAGGGATGCCTCGGCCACTCGCCAGGCGCCGTGCCATCCGCGTTGGTGCGGAGGTGCCGCGTAAAGCCGACCGGGAAGAGGCCGCGAACCTGCTCGGGCGAGAAGGGCTTGAGCGTCAACAGCGCAACGGAGGCAAGGAAGCCAGTCGACATGGAGAGGTTGACCCCATGCATTGGCTGACCGTCTTCACCCAGCGGCAGCTTCGCACTTGGCGAGAGGCGACTGAGGCCCAGAGCTCCCTTCAGCCCACGCTCGGTCAGGACGGAGTAGTTGTGACCAAAGAAGAGCGCACGTAGCGCCCTTGCCGCCCTCTTTATTCGCCAGGTGTCCTCTCGAAAGTCGTAGGGCCCGTAGCGTGCGCCTACAGGAGTGCAGCTCCAAGTTTTCCCCGGAAAGCAGAGCGTTCGTTCGTGTAGTGGGTGGGCGAATAGCGGCGTCTTGGATCTTCTGGGCGTGGCCTCGTTTGTGCGTGATCCAGCTCGGTCCGTTAGAGATTAGGAAGAGGTCCAGTGGGGGACGAGGCAACGCGCCACGGATTGCCTCGCGGATCGCTTTCGCGCCGTTGATGGCGCGGGACCAGGTCACATCGTCGCTTGTAAAGGGCATCCGGCGTGAGAACCAGAGGACACGAGGGAAGTGCTCAAAGACAGCATCGCGCAGGCAGCCATGATTTAGCAGCACCGCAGCGCAGTCATTCGCCGATGGCGTGCATGGCTGTCGCCCCGCACAGCAGAGTTGCGCCGCCACGCGTCGCACGGTGCCAGGCGTCACCTTTGGGTTGTTGGCAAAGACGGCGACTGCTGGTGGCAGAGGCGACGACGTGAAGGAGATGGCGGGGTCGCATACCAGCTGTTGGCCGGAACTCGCAGGCGTGGAACGGCCAGGCAGGTCAGCTGGCGCGGGAGCCGCGCAATGCGGCCATCGGGGAGCATCACCTCGGCACTTCATGTTTTGTACACACATGTGTGGGGACGGACGTGTCCTCCTAGTTGTCGTTCGAGGCCGTTGACTGTTTTTCAGTGTAGTACTGTTAGCTGAATGGGAGAAAAGGGAGAGGGGTGTGTGTTCTCTAGGCCCCTAGAGGCCTTCTGCTTCTCTCTCATACGAGCGTCATCTTGTAGTGAGCAGGCCGAGTTCGCGGTTTGAGCGCCCAGCGCAGACCGACCGACCGCAGGGGGGGTCCGGTCGGCGGCCGCGGAAGACCGCAAACCGCAGGGGGGGTCCGGTCGGTCGGAGCGCAGACCGAGGGGGGGGTCGGTCGGGTTGGCTCGAGGGTCACACCGCACACCGACGCTCGCCGCAGCTGTGAATAAATTAGCATCTCGAAATACTAGAGACACCAAGCGACCTCTCCCCGTCTAATCACTCCTCGTGACGTCGTCCGAGTTGCTGAGCTCGAGACCGCGCTCAGGATTGGGTCGGAACACGAGCTCGTCCATGTCCACGCTCTGGTCGTCGTCGTCGTCCATGATTAGCTTCGCCGGCGACACACTGTGTAGCCGTTGACGAGCCGCTTGAGCGCGGCCAGCACCTCCTTCTGCCGGCCGCGCGCCCACGGGGGCAGCGTGCAGTAGAACTCCTCGAAGGTGAACTGCTCCTCCTCTCCGACTCCAAGAAGAGGTCCACCTCCCTCTCCACCTCCGTCGTGAGGTTGACCTTTAGCGTGAGGGGTTTGTCGCCGCTGTCGCTGTCCTCGTCCTCGTCCTCGTCCTCGTCCTCGTCCTCGTCCTCCGCCTCCGCCTCCTCCTCCGCCTCCGCCTCCTCCTCGCCCTCGCCCTCGTTCTCCGAATCGGACGGATCGCCTAAGCTCTGCCCGCGCGAAAATTTGGAGACGTGAAGACCGGGTGCGAGGCAGATCATGTTGCCGGCATAGCTCTGCCCGCGCGCAACGCGCAGCATGTCGCGATTAACTGAGTTGCTCCAGAAGCGGCGTCCATCGATTGCCATTCGCTGTCGCTTGGGCGACTCGGAAGCCGATGAGCCCGGTGACGGCGGCGGCGATGTGTCGATCCACTCTGGCAAGTCATCGTTTCCGATACAATTGTATGCGCTGCAAGGTGTCTCTTGATTGCGAATCTCGTCATTTGTATGCTCGCAAACGGCCCGATGTATCGGTGGACCGTGGGCTCGTCATCATGCTGCGCGTCGGTCGGCGAGCAATCGCGTATACGGAGGGCCGCGTCTTACTTACTTATTTATTTGGGCCGCCTTGGCCAGCAGTCAGATGCTTTTCCTCTTGTTTTTGCTGCAAAAATCAGCTGAATAATGTGATTTATGTGATAACAATGATTGAATTCTAATTATGCCACCTGTGAACGTGTGAACCGAGAAGATGTGCTCGTTCGTCTAGCTCTAGGTCGTGCGCGGGGCGGGGCCGGGGGGGGCTGGCTGGGGGCTCTGTGGGCACTCTCCGTACTCCGTTTGCTTACTCCGACTCCGTGTCTCCCGTCTCTGGACTCTCAGATCTCACTCTGCTCTCTATAGGGTCTAGGGTCTAGTATTCTGTCTCTCTATCTATTTTTTAGTGTCACATACGGCTCTGTGATAGTGTTGGGTGTTGCTGTCTTTGTCTTTGTCCCCGGTACGTTAGGTCGTAGGGAAGCGACAGACACGAGACACGGTTGGCACTTGGCACGGCTTTTAAGATTCTAGAGGGAGGTCCGTGTACACGGTATCCGTCCGTATCGGCGTGGTTTGCATGAGCATGTGCTAATTAATGGCAGCGACCACCCCGTCCGTCCGTTCGCGGGGATGCTTGCGCACGCGCTTGCTTGCTGCCATCTCGCTGCCGCGTCCGTCCGTGCCGCCCCTAACCCTCGGGGCGCGGAACCAATCAGGTAGGTGCCTCTCAGAGGGAGTACTTGTGTGGCCCTCCGGATCCTGCAGCGCGAGGGCCGCCTGTGCGCCATCCTTCGAAAGGGACCTCCGGCAGCCCGTCGCCTGCGCTCAACCCGCGCGGCGGGCCCCGCGGAATGGCCATGGCGTTGAAGGGGACGATGGGGAGGCCGTCGTCGCCTGTCGGCTCCTGCGTGACCTTGCCGCCGGCCTCGGGGCGGATGAGAGTGCTTGCGGTGAGCTCGCCTCCTCCCGACTCCCACTCGTATATCACCGGCTGGCCAGTCAGGTCGGCCGCCGAAGCCCGGCGCGACCGCCCCTGCTGCGACCGCTCGTCCGGCCGTGCCAGCGGCAGCGCGAATGGGTCGTTGTCGTCGTAGTGAGGAGCCCCTCGCTTCGCTGCCGGCGGAGGCGCGACCTCGTCCTCCTCGACCATGTCCGCCTCGACCATGCTCTGCCAGCGGGTGGTGGACGGCTGAAGGGACGAGTGCCTGCGGTAGAGAAGGAGGCCAACGAGGCCCGCGCCAGCGACGAGAGCCAGCAGGGCGGTGCGCTCGTCGAGCGGGAGACTGGCAGGCAGGCTCAGGCTGCTCAGGCTGCTCAGGCTGCCAAGCTCGACGAGCTGGACGAACGGGACGAGCGGCGGCGGCGGCGGCGGCGGAAGCGGCGGCGGCGGCGGAAGCGGCGGCGGCGGCGGAAGCGGCGGCGGCGGCGGCGGCGGCAAGAGAGGGGGCGGCGGCAAGGGAGGCGGTGGTGGCGGATGTGCCGTCGCTACCCGAGGGCCGCCGGCAGGGACGAAGATCCAGACCCTCTGCGGGACGGACGGCGGGAGGGGCGGCGGCGGCCGCGCCGGCGGCGACCGCGGTGGAGGAAGCGGAGGTTGCGTATATCGCGGAAACAACGGCGGATGCAACGGCGGCGGAGGCGGATGCAGCGGCGGCGAAGGCGGCGGCAACGGTGGTGGTGGCAGCGGCGGCGGCGGAAGCGACGGCGGCGGCTGTGGTGGCGCCGATGGCGGCGGAGGCGAAGGAGGTGGCGAGGGTGGCGAGGGCAGGCTTGGCGGCGCGGGCGAGGAGGGGGGCGGAAGCGGAAGCGGCGGCGGCGGCGGCAACGGTGGCTCGGGCAAACGGACCGAGAGGCGGACGTTGCGAACGCCCCACGACTCGTACTTGGCGGTGTGCGAGAGGGAGGAGCCGATGCGGACCGTTGCGGTCGAGCGGCGGTGGGCGAGGGTGATGTCGACGGGCTGGACCTACAGCCAGAGCGTCCCTAGTCGGTCCCGGCGTCCAGACCGGCGCACGCCGCGATCAGCGAGAGAGGAAGAGGCGCCATCTCCGGGAACCTACAAGAGCGGGGGCGGGGGGCGGGGCTGGAGCAAGGTTGGGCGGGGTTGGTCGATGGGCAGGCGTGAGAAGTGAGAGGCAGCTGCACGCGGCTGCTCACCCCCCTCCCCCTCAGGGCCTGCCCTCGCCTCCAGAGCCACTGGTGACTAGGCGACCCGCTACAGCTATCCCAAGGCGCTTGTCGCCTCGCGTCGCCGCAATGGTTCCTGTCGCCCTCCCAGTACAGGAAGATCTGCTCCCAGACGCGCACCCCGTCCACCTCGATGAAGGCCTTCTCCCGGTCCCAAGAGTCGATCTTCACAAATTCGAGCTCCAGACGCAGCACCGTGTGCGGCAACAGCTCAAACGTCTTGCGCACCTGTGTGGGGGGACAATCGCATATGCGGCACGTCAGCGCTGCGTCCAGCCTCCCTCGCCCCGTCCCGCAGCGCTGGAAAGGCGACCGAGACACCGGCGCCCGCCGAGCGGTATCCTCCGAGCACGCGGCCCAAGTCGCCGCACGTTGTAGTGCTCGGCCGAAACCCGCCTACAGGCTCGAGAGAGACGGGTCCGAGAAGGCTCAGCTGCCCACCGCGGCGGTGTGCGGCCGAACGGCAGCCGCCGCTGCTGAAGAATGCGTCCGAGGACCAGCCGTCGGAGCAGACGTCCCAGAGGTCTGTGCCACACGACTCGAACGTGTCGCGCCCTGCGAGGCTCCACGAGGACGGCACCCGCGGCCAGGGAGGGGGCGAGGGCGGCGGGAGCGGTGGCGGAGGCCTGGACGGCGCCGGCGGCGGCGAGGGCGGCGGTGGTGAGCCTGGCGGCGCTGGCGGCGGAGGCGACGGCGGCGGCGGGGCACGCGGTGGCGGCGACGGCGGCGGCGGCGGCAGTGCCGGCGGTGACGACGGAGGAGCCGACGGCAAGGGCGGAGGCTGCGGCGACGGAGGCAGCGATGGCGACGGAGGCGGGGAAGGAGGCGGTGAGCTGGGTGGCGATGGCGGCGGAGAGGGCGGCGGCGAGACTGGCGGCGAGGGCGGGTGGCTGGGCGAGGGCGGCTGCGGCGTAGGCGGCGGCAAGGAAGGGGGAGACCTAGGCGACGGCGGCAGAGGCGGGGGCGAGCGGGGCGCACCCGGGTAGTCGGGCGGTCGCGACGGAGGGGGGGGGGCTTGTGGCGGTGGTGACGACGGCGGCGACAGCGGCGGCGGCGGCGCAGATGGCGGCAGCAGCGGCGGCGGGGCGGGTGGCGGCGGCGATGGCGGCGGTGGGGGCGGCGGGGCGGGTGGCGGCGGCGATGGCGGCGGTGGGGGCGGCGGCGATGGTGGTGGCGGCGGCGACGGCGGCGGCGGCCTCCGGGGCGACGGTGGCTGCGGCGACGGCGACGGCGGCGGCTGCGGCGGCGCCGGCAGCTGTGGCGGTGTGGGCGGCGGCGCGGGTGGCACCGGGACTTTTGGTGGGCTCGGCGAAGGCGGCGGAGGCGTCGGCGGCGGTGCCGGTGGCGGCGGCGGCGGCGGTTTGGGGGGTGGCGACGGAGGAGGCAGCGGCTCTGGTGGCTCTGGCGGCGCTGGCGGCGGCGGTGGAGTGAGTGCCGAGATCCGAAGTATCTGGGGGACCGGCTGGGCGAGAATGGGCGGGACAAACAGCAGAAACAGCATCGGCAGCATCAACGCCCGTGCCGGCGCCACCGCCGGCGCCGCGCCGCCGCAGACGAGGCGGGAGTAGGTAGGAGAGTTCATCGATTCTGGACCTTTTCGAATCGCACGCCACTCCGAGTCGCTGTTCACAGAAAACACAAACGACAGACCTTGTTGTGCGGGCCGTCGCCGCGCCCCCGCGACGCGGGCCGAATCGCCGGGGAGCTATCCGGGTGACTAGATATTGTTCGCGCCATATATTAACCGCAACCCCCCCCCCCCCCCCCTCCCCCCCCTCACGGGCTCCGCGCCTTTGGCCTCGGCGGCTGCCCCGTGTCCACCCGCGGCGCCGCGTCGGCAAAGCTCCTGCGGCGGCTCCTCGCACGGCTCGCCCCAATCTCGAGCTTGATCGCAATCTCGGCGCGGGATCGCTCGAGGGTGTGCCGCGCGCAGAGGTCGGCCATCGAGTTGCGGTGCGACTGCCGCAGCCGCTCCGCGCCCTGCCGCCAGTGCTCCTTGTGCTCCGTCCGCCCGCGATCGACGCGCCTCCGCAGCCCGTCCACCTGCTGTTGCTGGATGTGTCGGAGCCGCGCCTCCCTCGCGGCCGCCTCCTCGCCCTGCCTGCGGTCCATCCTCGTCAGCTCGATCGCCTCCAGCCGATCTGCCTTCTTCTTGGCCCGCTCCGCCTCCTCGTACTTGCCCATCTTCGCCAGCACAGCCACCGACCGCTTGAGCGCGAGGAGTTCGCGAGAGCACTTGAAGCCCCGCGGCGGCGCCGGCGGACTGCTCACCTCGTCGCTGTGCTTCACCCGCAGCTCCTCCTCCACCTCGAGCGCCCGCTGCTCAAACTCGCACATGTTCGCCTCCCAAGTACGATTGAAGGCGATGGTCTGCTCGAGCTGCGCCTCCCTCGCCCGCTCCACCTCTGCCTGGTGCCGCTCGTCCATCGCCTGCCGGCGGCTATACTCCTCGCGCTGGTTGATGGCATCGCCCAGCGCCTGGGCGCGAGCCGCCAGTCTGAACTCGCCAAATTCGGCGGCGTCTCTCCGCACAAAGCCAAGGACTCCAAGTAGCACCTCCGCCTTGCCGGCAGGACGGTGGCCGGCGGACTGCCGCGCCGCTGCCGCCGCCGCCTCGACGATTCTCTCGACGCAACCGCGAAAGGTGGCGAGGTCGGCGGCGGCGGCGGAGGAGGACACCATCGTCTCACTCGCGAGCTCGGCAATCCTCTTGCTGGGGAGCACAGCGCAGCCCTGCAAGGCCCTCACCAGCGTGGTGGCACTGACACCCGTGCCACCGGGGTCGAGCAGCTCAAACACGAGGTCTTCAAACTCCTCCACTGTCGTGTCGTCCAAGCCCGCGCCGACGAAAGAGCTGCCGTCGCTCGTGACAGAGAGCTGCGAGCCGTCGGCCCTCATACGCCGCGTGTTTGCCGTTTCGCGGCGGAGGTTAAAAGTTGTGTTCTGTGGTTTGTTTATACTTCTCCATACAAACCTCCACGGGACCGCGCGCCCCGCCACAAGGAGAGCACAGCCACCAGGCCCCGCCGGCCGCCCGCCCAGCCATCCACCTGCCCGCGGCCGCAGGCAAGGAAGGCGAGCTTGCTGGCGTCTTTGGCAAGCGCTCACATGCCAAAAGACACCTCGCAGCGCGCGAGACGTGACCGAAGCGGCGGCACGTCTCGGCGCCGCGAGAGCAGCCGGTCGACGTCGGCACCAAGCGCGCGGCCGCCGGGCGCCTCCGAACCGACAGGGGGCGCCGCGGCAGTAGAGAGCACTCCACCATCGTTTTTAACGCTTGGAGGCCCAAAAAAAAAAACTTTTGCAAGCAGCATGAGTGTGGTGGAGACCGCGCCGCTGCCAGTGGAGCCACCCCCATTGCCGCCAGGCGAGCCGCCCCCCGCGTCGAGCGACCGCGAGCACGCCGAGGCTCGCGGCCACGGGGACCGCGAGCCGGCCGACGGCCGTGATCGCTCGCGCTCGCGCTCGCGCTCGCCCGGCAGGGATGGCTACGGCCGCAGCGCGGGCGGCGAGGGCAGCGGCGAGGGGAGCTTCGGCGGCGGCATGGGCGGCATGGGCGCCATGGGCGGCGGCGGGGGCGGCGACGTGCGCCCCGGAGATTGGGCGTGCCCGTCCTGCAACTCGAATGTCTTTGCGTCCAAGATGAACTGCTTCCGCTGCGGCACGGCCAAGCCGGGCACCTCGGGCGGCAGCGCGCCGATTGGCGGCGGCGGCATGGGCGGCGGCGACGTGCGGCCCGGGGACTGGACCTGCCCCTCCTGCAGCTCGAACGTGTTTGCGTCCAAGACGAGCTGCTTCCGCTGCAACACGCCCAAGCCGGGGACGGGCGGCGGGTACGGGTACGGAGGGATGGGCGGCGGGATGGGCGGCGGGTATGGGATGGGCGGCGGAGACACGCGGCCGGGCGATTGGACCTGCACCTCGTGCGGCGTCAACGTCTTCGCCTCGAAGAATGCCTGCTTCCGCTGCAACGCGCCAAAGCCGGCGGGGATGGGGGGCGGCATGGGCGGGTACGGCGGCGGCGGCTACGGCTACGGCGCGCCGCCCCCGCCCTATGGCGGCGGCGGCTATGGCGCCCCCCCTCCGTACGGCGGCGGCGGCTACGGGGGCTTCGGCGGCGGCGGCGGCGGGGGCTTTGGCGGCGGCGGCGAGGTGCGTCCCGGCGACTGGACTTGCCCTGGGTGCGGGGGGAACGTGTTTGCGTCGAAGAGCGCGTGCTTCAAGTGCAACACGCCGAAGCCGGCCAGCGCTGCTGGCGGCGGCGGCGGGTTCGGGGGGTATGGAGGGTACGGCGGCGGCGGGTGCGGCGGCGGCGGGTCGCGTCGCCGGTCTCCGACCCTCGCGAGCCTGACCTCGGCGACCCTTGCTCTAGGTACGGAGGAGGCGGAGGCGGAGGAGGAGGGGGGGACACGCGGCCCGGCGACTGGACCTGCCCGTCCTGCAACTCGAACGTGTTTGCCTCGAAGAGCGCTTGCTTCCGCTGCGGCGCGCCCAAGCCGGCCGGCGGCGGAGGCGGCGGCTACTAACCGTGCGGCGCGCTGCTCCAGCACCCATGCAGCGGTCCAGGAGCGGTGGGGTCGGCGGATTCGTCGCTAGATGCGTTCCCCCTGTCTGAAGTCAGAGGCGCGAGCGGGCGCTGGTCAGACATCGGCAGCGAGGGTGTCTTGTTGTTTGTCGTCCGCGCAAACGTATCTGTGCGCACTCAACACCATGTTCCGCCGCGCGAATCCTGGCGGTGCGCAGGGGCGCCAGGCAGGAGGCAGCCGCGCCCCACCACGCCCCAGCGCCCAGGCGGCACGGGGCGGCGGGGAGATAACCGAGTTGTCGCCGATTGCTGGTCATTCTGTTTCTGATGTGAGTAATGGAAATCTCTACGCAAGCCGAACCAGGAGATCGTTGGGGTAGAGATAGTAGATTAAGCCACTGGAGATCCGCGCGGATCTCTCACACGGACACGCCCAAGTCTCGCCAGTAGATCCCTCCTGTCCGGTTCCCCATTTAAGACTAAAGATCGAAGATTGAGATTTGTGGTCCTTGCAGATCGCTCTGAGCAGCAACACGGGCCAAAATGTGGAGACGGGAGATGGAGAATGCAGAATTTATATGTAGATCCTAGCGCCCAGCCATCCGCCCCAGATGTGAGATCGAAGATTGAAAATGGAGGTCGTAGATTGCTGCCGGCGGCGACAGTGGCCAAGTAGAGATTGGAGACGAGAGATGGTCAGTGTGAATGAATCCACAGCGCATCTCCTTGAAAGGTTTGAGCCGCCCCCCCTCCTCCCCCGGGCCCCCGAATCGAGATTGGAGATTGGAGATTGGAGATGGAGATCGGAGATCGGACTGAATCCGGCCTAAGATGACGACGTTGGAGATTGGAGATTGAAGATGGAGATCGGAGATCTGACTGGATCCCCGGCCTAAGATGACGACGCTGGTGGATGGGAGAGGATTGGAGGTGGGGAGATCGGAGCTCCCCCACACCCTAGTGGTGTGTGATAGATGTTTTTTAAAAAGGGTTACTGTGGTCTGTGCGCGGACGGCCCGGGGGGAGCCTGCGGCGCCATTTTAATCTGCGCTCCTCTTTATATGGCCTGCGGCGCCTGGCTTGAGCTTGGAAGTGTAAACGAGTCCGCCAGGGCGGTCTGCAAACGGAGCGCGCTGTCCGCGCGGTCTACGGAGAACTTCGTTTTGCGTCGTCCGCCTCATCTCAACTTCCTTGTTGTGATGGATCCGCTCAGTTCTGCGTCGCTTCGAACGCAATGCGGTTCCTCTCTTTATC
>NW_005200814.1:13888-22201 GCF_000372725.1 Emiliania huxleyi CCMP1516 | reverse complement strand
TACCGTTTGCGAGTTGGGCAGCGTGAACACGATACCGCCCCAGTTCGGCGTAGACCGCGCGCGCCGCGCAGCGCGCTCCGTGTTTGCAGACCGCCCTGGCGGACTCGTTTACACTTCCAAGCTCAAGCCAGGCGCCGCAGGCCATAAAGAGGAGCGCAGATTAAAATGGCGCCGCAGGCTCCCCGGGCCGTCCGCGCACAGAACCTTTATCTGAAACAAAACAAAAAAATCGATGAGACACCACGGGCTGGGGGGGGCTGCGATCTCCATCTCTCCAGTACTCTCCCATCCACCAGCGTCGCTACATCTTGGGCCGGATCCAGTCAGATCTCCGATCTCCATCTTCAATCTCCAATCTCCAACGTCGTCATCTTAGGCCGGATTCAGTCAGATCTCCGATCTCCATCTCCAATCTCCAATCTCCAATATCTCGATTCGGGGGCCCGGAGGAGGAGAGGGGCTCAAACCTTCAAGGAGATGCGCTATGGATTCATTCACAATGCAAAAGGATCTCCCCCCTCTTTTCGCGCCATTTTGCAATCTCCAGTCGGCCCACACGATCTCTAGGCGCCTTTGGCGCGAAGACAGAATCTCCACCTCTGTCGCAAGATCACAAGCGACTGCACGCACCAACTCGACATCTCAGACTCCTCTCGACACGAGCATCTACACTGGAGAGGATTTGCCTGAACCAGTTCTTCAATCTACTGCTTCTCTTGGCAGGAGATTTGCCACTTAAGAGATCTCTAAAAGGCATCTACGATCTACAGTCCAAGGATCTTCCGATGTTGCGAGAGATTTCCATGTACCTCAAGGTATGTCTGAAGAGACTGCCGACCGCGCGCGCCGGACGGGGGCCGGGGGGCGGGGTCGCGGGGACGCCGGTCGCCCGCGCGCCCGGGGCGGCGTTCTCCCACCACAGGAGTTTTACCCTCCCGGCGTGAGGATCGGCGCACGGCGGAACGGCGCGGGGAGGTGGTCTTGAATTCGCCGCGCAGCATATCGCCCCCACAGGAGTCAGGCTAGGACGTAGGAAGGAGTCAGCCGACCCCGGGCTCCCCCACCGGCCACCGCCCCGGCCCGCGGCTCTCTCCCGATTGCGGTCTCCCACACCCACAAGCAATCTTTTGCTTTCGCACCCCCTCCTTGCGTGGTGTCCCCCGCTACGGCTTTATGTGTCGCCGTCATCGGGGCATGCTATCCTGTCTAGGCACAGGGCAAATGAGGGGGGCGGCGGGGGCAGTCTCTCTGAGAGTGTGTGTGTGTAGTGTGTGCTGACTGCGGGTCGGTGCGGTGTGAGTGTGTGTGACTGTGTCGGCATGGTGTGTGGCCGTTCCTGGTTCTCTGGACTCTGCGCCATTTGGTCTCTCTAGTCTCGGAGGGGGGTTTGAAATCAAGAATACTTTTGCTATACACCCTCCACCATGGCTGGCACGCTGGAACAGCCCGGAGTCGACAGCGGCACATGGAGCGGCGGCGGCGCCGCTGCCCCTGGCCCCGCCCCGGCGAGGCTGCCGCCAGGAAGCGGCCCGACCTGCAGTGGCTCGAGCGCGTGCGGCGCTTGTGACGCCCGCTTGGCCGAACCAAAAGGCGGCGAGAAGCCGGCCGAGGGAGGTCGGCGCGTCAAACCCTCGAGCGGCCCGCTCAGCCCCAGCGCACCCTCGTGCAGCATCGACCCACCGATCGATCCGCCAAGGGACCCGCCCAGGCCGGTTGCGCCCGCCAGCTGCGAGTCTCGCTCTGCCAGTTTCACCTTGAGGGCGGCGATCTCGCGCGCGTTGGAGCGCGCCATCTCGGTCATCTCCTCCTCAATGGCGGCCGAGCGCCGCTCCGCGCGCTCCGCACGCATCAGCAGCTTGACCTGCTCCTCGCTCGCAAAGGCCGGCGCATCCTGCACGGCGTCCTTGATCGAGTCGCGCTGCCGCTCCGCCTCGGCTTTCGCGGTGGTTGCGTCAGCCTGAGCCTTGTCGAGCTGAGACCTCAGGCCGCCCAGCTCGGTCTCCTGCGCCTTTGCGCGGCGGACGTCCTTCATCGCCGCCTCGAGCAGCCCCTCCAGCTTTTGGATGATGAGCTCCTGCTGCTGCACCGTCTTCCGGTACTTGCCCACACGCCGTTGGTCGTCGCTACGCTTGGCGGCGATTCCTCTCCGCTCCTCCTGCAGCTGCTGTACGACGTGGGCTTGCTGCGTGTGCGCCGCCTTGAGCTGCCCGTACGCCGCCTGCAGCCCCTCCTGCGAGCTCAGCGCAGCCCCTAGCCCGTGAAGCTTCTCCTCGGTCGCCTCGAGCCGCCTCCGGTCCGCGCGGTAGGCGGCGGCGAGCATGCGGTGCCGGCGCTGCAACTCGGCGAGGTCGATGTGATCGACGTTGGTCGCATCATTGGCCAGGCGCTCCATGTACCGCTCGCGCTCCACCACCTGCGCCCTCACCGCCTCCAGCTCCGATTGGAGCCGCGCGGTGATGGCGCGCTGCTCGAAAATCTCGTGCTGCTGCGTCGCAATCTTGGAGGACTGGACTCCCGCCTCGCGATGCAGACGATCTATGAGTGCCTGCTTGCGCGACTCGTCCATCGCCGCTGGGGCGGGCGGCGCTAGAACGGCCGGCACAGGCGGTGCTGCGATTGCTCCTGCCGCGGGCTGAGCATCAGCCGGTGCTCCCGCGTCGTGCTCGCTCGTCTCTGCCGGCGACGGCGACTGGGGCGAGGCGGGCTTGGCCGCCAACACATCTGCCTCGTTGGAGGGTTGCTGGTCGGTGGACACCGCCTCACTACGATCTGCAGAGGCTTTGGGCGGCCCCGGCGGTGCTGATGCCAGTGCCGCGGCTGCAGGCAACTCCGGCCCCGAGGCCGCGATTTGCTCGTCCGCACGCTCGTCTTGGGGAGGCGGCGGCGGCTCGGGCGCCACCTCTGCGGCAGAGTCGAGCTCCGGCGTCGCCTCGTCGGCAGCAGCTGCCGCAGGGGCCGCCTCGGCTTCCGGCATGAAACGAAAACGGTCGGCCAACTCTCTTCCCACGCCGGGAATTCTTTGTCTTCCTCTCGACAGATCTGAGTGATGTGTACGCCCACTCAGGATGTGTGGCAGCCCGCTGGCTGTGTGTCTTGTGAGCTTGTTTGTGTCTGTGTGTCGCTCGTGCGTGTCGTCATCATCTGTCTTGCGTCCACCCATACCGCGTTGGTGTCCAGTCCGAGCCTGACTGTTCTTCACCTTACTACATACATACAGATCTCGATCATCGGGCTGCGATTGCTGTCGGCTAAAGCCGTAGCCGCTCCTCGCTGCTCGGTGCGAATCAATGCCCCACCCCCCCTGCGCGCGGGCCTTCTAGGCCCGCGGGTAGAGGGGTAGTCTTCCCCCATTCCCAGGGCCTCCAGGGCTCGCACCTCAATCAACCTCTCACAGACCAGCGCACAGCGCCAGAGGAGTATTTTCTTCTCAACAACAAGGCTGGGAACTGGCTGGCGAGGTACTTCCAGCCTGCTGTGGGAACAGCTGACGCAGTCTCGCGCTCTCGCCCCAGCACTCGGCCAGACAAAAACCCCGAGAGGCGTGGGAGTAGGATTCCTACCTCGCCACAGCTGCGAACAGAATTCTCACCGAGCCAGCCGTGTGTGCATTTTTGTTGCTTGGCCGGCCCTGATGACGGGGTAGGTAGGGTAGGTCTGGGCCCTCCCGTCGGGTTTTTCCCTCTCTTCACGCTGGAATTTTCACAGCAGAAAAAGAAATTTTCCGCGGAAATCACGATGTCAACCCTCCCCAAATGGGTGATCTGATGCTTGTAGGGCTTGAGAGTGGCCTGCCATGTCACAAGAAGGACTGTGGTTGCAGGAGAGTACCACCAAACCATCAATCACTCTAGTTGGTAATAGTACCCCACCTTCACCCGTCCAATGATTTCTTTTTTAGTTTCCCATAAGTAAGGTAGGTAGGTAGGTAGGTAGGTAGGGGCAGGGCAGGGGCCGGCCAGGTTTTTGCAGAATTTCATCATCCGGCCGAATAAGCAAAAAACGCTCCTCATCGCAAACCCTGTCAGCAGAGTCCTCCTACGGGAATGTATCAGCCTCATCGACTCCTCCTTATCAGCTGGTCGCTTCGCTCTCGCTCGCCTTGTCCGGCGCCGCCGCGCGGCCGGCCACGGCTGCGCCCGGCCTCGTCTCCACGGTCTCAGACGGCCTCATGGCGCCTACTGACGCCGACGAGACGGAGCGCGTCGGATTCGTGCTGCAGAAACTTTCAATCTCGCCGACGCTTTATGAGGCACCGAATCGACCAGAGCCAGCAGCAGAGCACTCCTCGCCTGGCTCGGTCGGGTCAGCGCCCGACTGCGATCGACTGGCCTCCAGTTCGAACCCAGGTGGGCCTGCTGCCGGCCGCGATGGCTCGCCAGAGCTGCCGGGCTTGCCCAGCCTCGCTGGCGCCTTTGGCGAGGCTGGGGTGGCTGCTGGGCATGACGACATCGCAGCAATGACCTCCACGCTGCGGAACATCCGACTGGGGCTCGCACAGGAAGCCGCAGCGACCCGCGTTCAGCGGGCGATGCGCGCGTTCCTGCTGCGCAAGGGCACCATCATCATCACGATCCTCATCACCAAGATACAGGCCGCTGCGCGCGGCCTCAACACTCGCACTTCTCTGAACAACTTCTTCAAGGCCTGCCCGCCCAGCGGGCGCACCGCCGACCTCTTCCTCAGCCGCGTCTACGGTGGCCACGAGGGCGGGCGGCGGCGCGGCGGCGGCTACGTCGTCGATTTCATCTACTGTTTGCGCTCGACCCGTCTTCCTCTCTCTCTTCCGGAAGCGCTGGCCCGATTCCCTCTCGAATTATACAACCCTCACGACACAGTGCGCGACTGCCACGGAACCAACGGGTTCTGCAACCAACACGAGGTCAACGGAGAGCAGCTGAGCCTGCCTCCGCCCTCGTCCCCCTTCACCTCCGGTGAGTCGCCCTGCCCCAGTCGTCCAGAGCACGACCTCTGGCGAGTCAGCCGGTCACTTGATGACGACCTGAAGAGCAAGAAGAAGACAAGGCAAAACGACAAGAAGCGCGCCAAGGCCAAAGCAGCGGCTATCGCCGCTGCAGCGGCCGAGGAGGCTGCTGCAAAGGCGGCTGCTCAGGCGGCCGCTCAGGCCGCTCAGGCGGCCGCTCTCGGACGGTACAGGTTGGTCAACGCTTGGTTCTACCCCCGCGGCGACTGGTACACCTTCTACTGGGATGGCAGCTCGGCCGACAAGGTCGCAAGGCGCGCTACCTACCCGACGCTCGAGCACGACGACCACGACCCCGGCCCCCTCGCAGAGCGCATCAGGCGCGACAAGCGCGAGGCGTCCCACCGCTCCTCCGACGACTCCTCCTCCGACCGCGACTCGTGCGGCACCGGCTCCACTAGCGAGGCGAATGACATATTCGACACCCTCGAAGACCATCTCGGCTACGGTTCCGACTCCGGCTCCGGCTGGTAGTCGACAAGCTGCCGAGCGCAAATCACTCTGTGTGACACATTTCTTGTTGGCTTCTAAAAATCTCTCTCTCGTAAGAGCCACATACACTGAGAGCTCGCTTCCGAGCTCTGACGCCGCGCGTAGGGCCCTTAGGGGCCTAGAGAACACAACCCCCCACTCTCTTTTCTCCCAGTAAGCTAAAAGTACGTACTGAAAAAATGCGCGCGCGAGCTACACGGGATTTTTTTTTTTAGCGGCGATTTGCTGCTCGGCTCAGACATCTAGACGTCAGACATGCGCATCTCGCCGGACGCCACCCGGCGTGCGATCCTCCTTCCGTTTGCGGCTGCTCTCATCTCCACCAGCGTGCCCGGCGCGGCGCTCGCGGGAGAGCGAGGCACTGCTCAGACGGTCGGCTTGGACACCGGCTCTCTCATCATCGACCCGAGGGCGCTCAATGCCGAGCGTGGCCTGATCTGGGGCGGCCGCGAGCGCTGCGACCCAACGGACGTAGCATGCACACAGGGCGGCGAGCTCATCACCGCTGCTGGCGAGCTGCCACCGCCGAAGCGACCAGTCGGGTATGAGGTGACGGACCGACTGAAGATGTCCTTCGTCGTCGCCGGCGAGCCGGCAGGCGACGTCGTCGTCGCTCTGTGGCGGCCCGCTGCTCCGACCGCCACGGACGCCTTTGTGCGGCTCGGCCGCGGGATGCTTACGACCGGCGAAAACGAGGAGCCGGCCTCGCTCGAGCGGAGCACAGCGGTGCGGATCCTACGCAACGAGGCAGTTGTGCTCGGCGCGCTGCGCAAGCCCGGCGGCTCGACGCTGCTCGTCGCGGGACAGACGCGCCCTCAGCGCGTGCCGGTGGCGCCGCCAAAGTACGACGACGACAACAACCTCTCGCACGACGCGGCGGGCTGGCTGTCGGTGAGACGCGGCGGAGGTAGCTTCGAGTTTGTGCTCACGCCGCGCGCCAACCCGGCCCTCGACCGCGAGTGGCTCATCATCGGGCAGGTTGAGGAGGGCATGGGCCTCGTGGAGCGTCTGAACACGCTGCCAACCAACAACTACGACAGGGCTCCGCTCGCCACGGTGCAGTTGAGGTCAGTGACCGTGCTTTGACCTCAGGGACTACATGTACGTACATCGAGCCCATAGAGCATAGTCATGAAACCCGCGACTCACATGGATGGTGCATATGCGATGGAGAGAGACCTGCTGGGAGCGTCTGATCTTTGTGTGTGTGCAAAAAAGCTAAGGCATAACATTAACAATGGCCCACCCGACCTCGTGGCTCGTGGTCGTGCGCACACCAGTCACAAGGGGGTTGCCTAACGTTAATTTGGGGCCTAAAACAGTTGCGCTATTGTTGGCTGAAATCCTCAACGTTCTACGTTGTTCAAAAGTGTTCACCCCAGCGCCCATGCTGTTAAACTGTTTGTTAGCTTACTGTTGTACTGTTGTTCAGCGGCCAGCAAGCAGAAAATGGCAAAAACTCCGGGTAAAACCCGAAAATACCTGGGGCTTCCGGGTATTTTCGGGTATTACCCGCACTGGACACTAGAGATCGTCGTGGGTCACTGGTAGCAGGTAGGCCTTCCTTATTGTTGTTCAGTCGGCCTAACGTTAGCTACTGTTGCGGTTGCGGCCGGTTGGCCGGGAGAGCCCCACTGTTGTTCTGTTGTTACCACCTTCGTACTCTGTTAACACTAGCACATCACTGTTCAGCTCCTAACGTTAGGCAACCCTAGCACACACCCGCGCACAGCGCGCGCCCGCCGGGGGGCCGCCGCCCCCTGGCTAGCCCCCTCTTTGTGACCCACGTGTCCCTTATAGTGTTCGTTTGGCGTTTTACGGTTTTAGAGGGGATTCCCGGAGCAACTCCCTGTTGGGGTTTTAAATAACTAAATAAAAACGGACACCTCTCTCTCTCTACTGTGAGATGGGGGTAAAAAGGAACAGGTACGCGCAGGTACCCCGCCCGTGCGATCTCTTTTTGTGCAGGGTTCCGTGCTTTATTGTTGGTTTTGCCTTTATGGCGAGACATGTATTTTCCTACACTGTATGCTGTATCATACATTTCACAAGGAACGGCAGACGATCCCACATTGTCCCGGCTTCACGCCGGCGAGGTCTCGCATCGACCGGCAGCGCGCCGTCCGGGTTGCTCTCTCGACTTCTCTCTCGGCTCGCCCGCGGGGCCGCGGCTCGAGGGCTGTTCGGGCTTTAGCCCGGGGAGTGGGTCACTCAGCAGCGAGCGGCGCGAACACCTGCAGCTCCGAGCGCGACCGCACGAAGCGGGCGTGCGCGCGCGTCTCGTCGACCGGCGATGGCCACTCGACGTCCACGTCGTGGCCTGACGACTTGAAGGTATACTGCTTCTCCGAGATCATCGAGGCGGGCTGCTCGTGCACGAGGGTCGACACGCCCGGGAGGGGGATGCAGAGCTTGTAGTACTCGTCGCCCTCAAACTTGGAGCTGTCTCGATGCCGTGAGGTGGAGTGGCACAGCGCCGGCTCGGAGCTGCCTGCCTCATCGCCGCCCGCACCCTCGCCCGCACCGCCCTCTCCCGCACCGCCGGCGCTCATGCCGGCAGCGGCCGCGGCGAGACCGTCCGCCTTCCTCTCGTCGGAGGAGGCGGCGGCCTCTCCGCCGCTCACCGCACCGCTGCCCGCCTCCTCTGCCGCCTCCGAAGCGGAAGGCTGGGGCGAGGCCGGGGGCGCGGGCGCGTCGGCGTCGGTTGAGCTGGAGGCGGCGAGAGCGGCGGAGGAGGAGGCTGCCGAGGCGCCTGCGTCTGCGTCCGCGTCTGCGTCTGGGTCGGCGTGCTGGGCGGGCTCGGCGGGGAGGCGGCGGTAGAAGAGCATGTAGGCGGTACC
>NW_005200814.1:12065-13788 GCF_000372725.1 Emiliania huxleyi CCMP1516 | reverse complement strand
GAAAAGGGCAGGGAAGATTGCGAAAGCCGGCGCCAGCACATCCCTCCATCCGAATGTCAACGGCTCGGCCTTGCCAGGTATAATATCAAGGTCCCAGGCGGCATCGGCAGTGCGTTCTTCCCGTAGCAGCGAGAAACCGCCGCACATGCTCCGCCTCGACGGCCGCCTCGCGCTCGTTCGAGGTCTGCTCCGCCCGAGCAGCGAGCTCTCAGGTGCGGGCTCTCGGGGCGCCGACCAGCGGTAGGGAGGAAGGTCGAGCGCGACGCCGCGGAGCCAGGGCAGCGCGGCCGGGGCTGGGACCGTGAGCGGCGATCGCGCTCCGAGTCGCCCAGCGACGGCAAGGCACAGGACAACGAGGCGCGACGGCCGTTGAGCGGAGGGCTGGCGAGCAAAAAGAGGCGCCTCCGGGCGCAAACTTCAGAGGGACTCTTATGAGTTATGCTCTGCAACGAAACCAATTCGTATCGAGAGTTTTCACGATCAGTTTGGGTATACCCCCGAGCCCAAAAACCTGGGGCCAGTTTTGCTGCGGGCAACCGGGTGGAGCGGCGGCGGCGGCGGCAGCAGCACGCGCGGGCGGACGGATTCGGACGGGGCGGAGCAGCAGCCGCCCAGGCGGCCGCTGCTCTGTCTGCCAGAGCGCGCCGTCTGCCTGCGCAGCTCGAGCGCGGTCAGGTGCAGGGAAGCGTGGCGGCGCGGGGAAGCGCGGCGCGGTGGTGGCGGCGGCGGCGGCAGCGGCACGCGCGGACGGACGGATTCGGACTGGGCGGAGCAGCGACCGCCTGGGCGGCCGCTGCTCTGTCTGCCAGAGCGCGCCGTCTGTGCGCAGCTCGAGCGCGGTCAGGTGCACAGGGAAGCGTGGCGGCGCGGGGAAACGCGGCGGCTCGAGCGCGGTCAGGTGCACAGGGAAGCGTGGCGGCGCGGGGAAACGCGGCGGCGGTGGCGAGCAGGCGAGCGGCCCGCGCGCGGCGAGGCGGACAGGTGATCGGCAGGCGGGTGATGGGCCGGAGAGTGACCGCGCCCAGCGATCGGAGAAGACGAGCCGGTCGTCGCTCGGCCGCAGCTGACCTCGAAGGCGTGCGGAGCGCGACTGTCGGTGTCGGTGGGCGGCCGTCATGTGGCGAGGAGGGAGGGCGACAAGTGCGCGTCGTACGGGTCGCTCTTCATCGGCCAGTCGAGCGGCACTCAAGTCGAGACCGAGCATGGGCGACGAAAGCCGGTGAGGCGCGGCGAGATTCGTTGCGAGATACGGTTCGCGCCCAAACAAGTTTGGACGCTCTGGGGACGCGCCGAAAAACCAACTCGCTGGAAAGGGGGCTACTGGGGCGGCCAATTCACACCTCGCGGGACTACTTATGTTTTCGTAAACGTAGTCGTGGCCCCCCGCTACGTCGCACGACTGCGACTGGGTAGCGGGGGGCTATAAAGAGAGAGAGAGAGATTTTAACAAGGTCCCCGCCCCGTGCCGCGTGCGATCTTTGTGCAGGGGTCTTTGAGGAGCGGTGTGGTCGGCGACTACTCCTACCAGCCGGGGTCGTCCTCCCGATGGGGACTAGCAGCTAGCCGCGTCATCCACGTGGTCCCTCGGGTCCCTGCTGCTCCTAATCTCTTCGTCTGGCTCAACTCGCTTGACGCTTGCCTTTTCGTTTCGCTCCAGCCCTCCAGGTCTGACCCGTGAACGTAGAACGAGGACCCGGCGGACTCGCTCCGGAGGGCTAGTACG
>NW_005200814.1:0-11965 GCF_000372725.1 Emiliania huxleyi CCMP1516 | reverse complement strand
GAGGGAAGGCTCGACAAAGGGGCCTATGGTGGGGGGCGGGGGAGGGGTGAGGGCGGGGGCGGCGAGGCGGAGGCGGGGCGCGAGAGGAGGGCGAGGCCGAGGTCGAGCTCCTCGTCGAAGGTGACAGGCTTGCTGACCTGCGGCCGCCGTGAAGAGGCGCGAGAGTCGGAGGGGCGGGCCGTGAAGAGTCGGAGGGGCGGGAGGGGCGGGGCGATGCGGCGGAGCCCGCTCCGGAGCTCGAAGGCGGGCAGGGGAGGAGGACAAAAAGGGCGAGAGGGCAGAGAGGGCAGAGAGGGCGCGGGGTCCCGCCTTCCCGAAGTGGCCGCCGCTGAAGCGCTTGATGACGAGGGTAAGCACGCGAGGCGCGTCCACGAGGGAGCTCCTCTTGACGATCCGCTTGCCGTCCATCTCGTCCATCTGCGGCGGCGGAGCGGGGGGCGCAGCGGTTGGTCGGGAGGGAGGCGGAGGCGGAGAGGAGAGGAGGGGGTAGGCGCGGCGAGCAGGCCGTGCGGATGCGGGGAGGGGCATCGGCTCGCGCCTTTTTGCCGCACCCGTCGCACTTGTAGTCTTCGAGCGACTCACCTTTGGAGGGAGGGCGAGGCGTGAGCAGCTCGGCTGCTTCTCAGCCGCGTCTCGGCCGGGCCTCGTCTGTGTCTCGGCCAGGCCTCGCCTTCGAAGTCGAACTTGAGAAGCTCTAGGAAGTCTAGGAAGTGTCTAGGCAGTGTCTAGGAAGTGCCTCGCCTTCGAAGTCGAACTTGAGAAGCTCTAGGAAGTCTAGGAAGTGTCTAGGCAGTGTCTAGGAAGTGCCTCGCCTTCGAAGTCGAACTTGAGAAGCTCTAGGAAGTCTAGGAAGTGTCTAGGCAGTGTCTAGGAAGTGCCTCGCCTTCGAAGTCGAACTTGAGAAGCTCTAGGAAGTCTAGGAAGTCTAGGAAGTGTCTAGGCAGTGTCTAGGAAGTGCCTCGCCTTCGAAGTCGAACTTGAGAAGCTCTAGGAAGTCTAGGAAGTGTCTAGGCAGTGTCTAGGAAGTGCCTCGCCTTCGAAGTCGAACTTGAGAAGCTCCTCGACGCTCTCGCTCGTCCCCTCGACCTACAGCGCCGCTCGCACCGCAGCCAAGTGAGCAAGCGGCGGGAGGCGCGACGGCAACGGCCGCGCGAGGAGCGGCGCACCACACCCACCCTCTCCCCGACCCGCTGCGCCGCGCCGCGCACCCACGCGCGCAGCCCCGTCTCCGGCGTCTCTGGCGTGCGGCCTATGTGCGGACAGCCGCCCTCACGCCGCCAGCCTCGCCCTCCGCCTCCCGCCACGCGGCGGCGCGAGCACCGGTGAGGGCAAGGGTGAACCCGTTCGCGTCTCGCTGCATGCGCCCGGTCTGGTGGCCGCAGCTCTCGCATGTGACCACGCTCGCGTACCTGACACACACACACACCGCCTCAGCCCGCCCCGTCCCTCCGGCCTCGGCTCATCTTCTCGCGGAGCGGCGCGCGCAGAGCCCCGAAGAGGTGGTGCTGCAGCGTCTGGCACTCGAGGCAGTCGTACTCGTCGCTGCCGCTCGCCTCGGGCGCACCGCGCAGGTTGGCGTTGAGCAGCCGGTTGATGATGCCCGCGATGGCGAACTCGTGCGAGTCGTGCATCCGACCAAAGTCCACCCCGATGCCGGCGCACGCGGACAAAGTCTTCCGCACGACCGAGCGCGGCGCGATCCACTTGCGCGCGCCCGGGTTGGCGTACATCCTGACCAGCTCGTTGAGCTCGCAGATCACGCAGTCCGGCTCGCCGCAACCCTGCTCGTGCTCCGCCGGCGGCTTGTGCCGCGGCAGGCCGCGCTGCATGTAGTGCCAGAGCGGGCCGTGGAAGAGGCACTGCACGACGACGTTGAGGAAGCACGTGTTGCCCACGTTGGCCATCCCCGTCACGGGCGCGGCCGCGCCCTCGTCAATCAGCGCCTCCACCTCGGGGTCGGGCTTGAACGGCTCCCACGGAGGTGGAAGCGCCGCCGCGGCCGCCGACTTTGCGGCCAGCGCGCTGGCGCTGGTGCCGCTGCAGCACACCTGCTTGTGGCCCGCCTTCCAATCTGCGCGCGAGCGAAGGCCGGGTCGGCAAGGCAGTCATGCGGGGTGGAGGTGCGGCCGCAGTGGCGGGGCGCACGCGCACCGAGCCTCTGGCATTCAACCGAGCAGTACATCACCTCCTTGCACTTTGAGCATCGCGTGGTCGATGGCTTCTCGCAGACAGCACACGTCTTGCCGCCATCCGTCGTGCCGCGCGGCCTGTTCGGCGGCGTGGGGCCATGCATCCGCGCGGAAAGGGCGAAGGCCGTGGCAGAGGCGCTGGCGGCAAGCAGCGAGGAAGAATTCTTTGTTTCACAAATCTGTTTCCAACGGTTTCCGCCGATAACGATTGGGGTGGGGGCCCCAACTCGTGGTAGGCCACTAGTTTATCGTAGGGTACTCACGGATACCTCTCCTGAGTCCCTCTCGTGTGCCCTCGCGCACATCGCATGCGGTCTTCACTCAGCCTCCGCTGCTGTGAACACCAAACTTGCACTTCAGCTGGTGCGCGCTTTCGCCGCCTACTTTCGCGAGCGCGCTTGGCTCTTGCTCCTCATGCGCGGCGCTCTCGCTGCGCTCTCTCCCTGCTCATGGGACCTGATGCCGCGCCACCTCTGTGGCCGCTCCATCCTCTCTGACGGCGCCAGCCCTCCGGCTGCGCCATCTCTCTTTGGTTGGCACAGAATCTGTGTCTGCGCCATTCTTGCTGTCGCTGGCGACTGTTTCTGGGCAGCAGTACACGATGGGCGGCGGCCTCGTCTGCCGCGCTTGTGGCGCTCTCGTGGTCGCCTCAGCTCTGCCACGACGGCCTCGTACACCTGGCGGCCAGGGGCGGTGGCCCCACAGCCCACTCTTGGTGCTGCTGTTGCATCACGTCTCGTGGCGTGCTTCTCCTTTCTCTCTGGACCCGCCGGCGATAAGCTCTGCTGTCATGTTGCTCTGGGAGATCTCTATCCAAGGCAGCACTCCGGCACTTGCTCCGCCCGTGCAGCGGCGCGTGCTGCTCTTCGAGTGAGCCTCGTCTCGCTCTCTTTGTCTGCTCAAGCCTCGCCTCGTTCGCCCTCGTGGGCGGCGTGGCGGGCGGCTGTCTCTGCTGCCGCCTCGAGTGAGCCTCGTCTCGCTCTTCGTCTACTCGAGCCTCGTCTCGTGTGCCGCCTCTTGGGCGGCGTGGCGGGCTGCTGTCTCTGCCTCCGCCTCGAGTGAGCCTCGTCTCGCTCTTCGTCTACTCGAGCCTCGCCTCGTCTGCCGCCTCGTGGGCGGCGTGGCGGGCGGGCGGCTGTCTCTGCCGCCGCCTGGTGTGAGCCTCGTCTCGCTATTCGTCTACTCGAGCCTCGTCTCGTGTGCCGCCTCGTGGGCGTCGTGGCGTGGCGGGCGGCTGTCTCTGCCGCCGCCTCGAGTGAGCCTCGTCTCGCTCTTCGTCTACTCGAGCCTCGTCTCGTGTGCCGCCTCGTGGGGCGGCGTGGCGTGGCGGGCGGCTGTCTCTGCCGCCGCCTCGTGTGAGCCTCGTCGCGCTCTTCGTCTACTCGAGCCTCGTCTCGTGTGCCGCCTCGTGGGCGGCGTGGCGTGGCGGGCGGCTGTCTCTGCCGCCGCCTCGAGTGAGCCTCGTCTCGCTCTTCGTCTACTCGAGCCTCGCCTCGTGTGCCGCCTCTTGGGCGGCGTGGCGTGGCGGGCGGCTGTCTCTGCTGCCGCCTCGAGTGAGCCTCGTCTCGCTCTTCGTCTACTCGAGCCTCGTCTCGTGTGCCGCCTCGTGGGGCGGCGTGGCGTGGCGGGCGGCTGTCTCTGCCGCCGCCTCGAGTGAGCCTCGTCTCGCTCTTCGTCTACTCGAGCCTCGCCTCGTGTGCCGCCTCGTGGGGCGGCGTGGCGTGGCGGGCGGCCGTCTCTGCCGCCGCCTCGTGTGAGCCTCGTCTCGCTCTTCGTCTACTCGAGCCTCGCCTCGTGTGCCGCCTCCTGGGCGGCGTGGCGTGGCGGGCGGCTGTCTCTGCTGCCGCCTCGAGTGAGCCTCGTCTCGCTCTTCGTCTACTCGAGCCTCGTCTCGTGTGCCGCCTCGTGGGCGGCGTGGCGTGGCGGGCGGCTGTCTCTGCCGCCTCGAGTGAGCCTCGTCTCGCTCTTCGTCTACTCGAGCCTCGTCTCGTGTGCCGCCTCGTGGGCGGCGTGGCGTGGCGGGCGGCTGTCTCTGCCGCCGCCTCGTGTGAGCCTCGTCTCGCTCTTCGTCTCCTCGAGCCTCGCCTCGTGTGCCGCCTCGTGGCGGCGGGTGGCGTGGCGGGCGGCTGTCTCTGCCGCCTCGAGTGAGCCTCGTCTCGCTATTCGTCTACTCGAGCCTCGCCTCGTGTGCCGCCTCGTGGGGCGGCGTGGCGTGGTGGGCGGCTGTCTCTGCCGCCGCCTCGAGTGAGCCTCGTCTCGCTCTTCGTCTACTCGAGCCTCGTCTCGTGTCCCGCCTCGTGGGCGGCGTGGCGGCCGGGCGGCTGTCTCCGCCGCCGCCTCGAGTGAGCCTCGTCTCGCTCTTCGTCTACTCGAGCCTCGTCTCGTGTGCCACCTCGTGGGCGGCTTCGCGGCCGGGCGGCTGTCTCTGCCTCCGCCTCGAGTGCGCCTCGTCTCGCTCTTTGTCTACTCGAGCCTCGTCTCGTGTGCCGCCTCGTGGGCGGCGTGGCGGGCGGGCGGCTGTCTCTGCCGCCGCCTCGAGTGAGCCTCGTCTCGCTCTTCGTCTACTCGAGCCTCGTCTCGTGTGCCGCCTCGTGGGCGGCGTGGCGGGCGGGCGGCTGTCTCTGCCGCCGCCTCGAGTGAGCCTCGTGTCGCTCTTCGTCTACTCGAGCCTCGTCTCGTGTGCCGCCTCGTGGGCGGGGTGGCGTGGCGGGCGGCTGTCTCTGCCGCCGCCTCGAGTGCTTCTCGTCTCGCTCTTTGTCTACTCGAGCCTCGCCTCGTGTGCCACCTCGTGGGCGGCGTGGCGGGCGGGCGGCTGTCTCTGCCGCCGCCTCGAGTGAGCCTCGTCTCGCTCTTCGTCTACTCGAGCCTCGTCTCGTGTGCCGCCTCGTGGGCGGCGTGGCGGGCGGGCGGCTGTCTCTGCCTCCGCCTCGAGTGCGCCTTGTCTCGCTCTTCGTCTACTAGAGCCTCGTCTCGTGTGCCACCTCGTGGGCGGCGTAGCGGGCGGGCGGCTGTCTCTGCCTCCGCCTCGAGTGCGCCTCGTCTCGCTCTTTGTCTACTCGAGCCTTGTCTCGTGTGCCGCCTCGTGGGCGCCGTAGCAGGCGGGCGGCTGTCTCTGCCGCCGCCTCGAGTGCGTCTCGTCTCGCTCTTCGTCTACTCGAGCCTCGTCTCGTGTGCCGCCTCGTGGGCGGCGTGGCGGGCGGGCGGCTGTCTCCGCCGCCGCCTCGAGTGAGCCTCGTCTCGCTCTGAGTCTACTCGAGCCTCGTCTCGTGTGCCGCCTCGTGGGCGGCATGGCGGGCGGGCGGCTGTCTCTGCCGCTGCCTCGAGTGCGCCTCGTCTCGCTCTTCGTCTACTCGAGCCTCGTCTCGTGTGCTGCCTCGTGGGCGGCGTGGCGGGCGGGCGGCTGTCTCTGCCGCCGCCTCGAGTGCGTCTCGTCTCGCTCTTCGTCTACTCGAGCCTCGTCTCGTGTGCCGCCTCGTGGGCGGCGTGGCGTGGCGGGCGGCTGTCTCTGCTGCCGCCTTGAGTGAGCCTCGTCTCGCTCTTCGTCTACTCGAGCCTCGTCTCGTGTGCCGCCTCGTGGGCGGCGTGGCGTGGCGGGCGGCTGTCTCTGCCGCCGCCTCGAGTGAGCCTCGTCTCGCTCTTCGTCTACTCGAGCCTCGTCTCGTATGCCGCCTCGTGGGCGGCGTGGCGTGGCGGGCGGCTGTCTCTGCCGCCGCCTCGAGTGAGCCTCGTCTCGCTCTTCGTCTACTCGAGCCTCGTCTCGTGTGCCGCCTCGTGGGGCGGTGTGGCGTGGCGGGCGGCTGTCTCTGCCGCCGCCTCGAGTGAGCCTCGTCTCGCTCTTTGTCTACTCGAGCCTCGTCTCGTGTGCCGCCTCGTGGGCGGCGTGGCGTGGCGGGCGGCTGTCTCTGCTGCCGCCTCGAGTGAGCCTCGTCTCGCTCTTCGTCTACTCGAGCCTCGTCTCGTGTGCCGCCTCGTGGGGCGGTGTGGCGTGGCGGGCGTCTGTCTCTGCCGCCGCCTCGAGTGAGCCTCGTCTCGCTCGTCGTCTACTCGAGCCTCGTCTCGTGTGCCGCCTCGTGGGCGGCGTGGCGGGCGGCTGTCTCTGCCCGCCTCGAGTGAGCCTCGTCTCGCTCTTCGTCTACTCGAGCCTCGCCTCGTGTGCCGCCTCGTGGGCGGCGTGGCGTGGCGGGCGGCTGTCTCTGCCGCCGCCTCGAGTGAGCCCCTCGTCTCGCTCTTCGTCTCCTCGAGCCTCGTCTCGTGTGCCGCCTCTTGGGCGGCGTGGTGGGCGGCCGTCTCTGCTGCCGCCTCGTGTGAGCCTCGTCTCGCTCTTCGTCTACTCGAGCCTCGCCTCGTATGCCGCTTGTGGGGAGCGTGGCGTGGCGGGCGGCCGTCTCTGCCGCCTTGAGTGAGCCTCGTCTCGCTCTTCGTCTACTCGAGCCTCGTCTCGTGTGCCGCCTCGTGGGCGGCGTGGCGGGCGGCTGTCTCTGCCGCCGCCTCGAGTGAGCCTCGTCTCGCTCTTCGTCTACTCGAGCCTCGCCTCGTATGCCGCTTGTGGGGAGCGTGGCGTGGCGTGGCGGGCGGCTGTCTCTGCCGCCGCCTCGAGTGAGCCTCGTCTCGCTCTTCGTCTACTCGAGCCTCGCCTCGTATGCCGCTTGTGGGGAGCGTGGCGTGGCGGGCGGCTGTCTCTGCCGCCGCCTCGTGTGAGCCTCGTCTCGCTCTTCGTCTACTCGAGCCTCGTCTCGTGTGCCGCCTCGTGGGCGGCGTGGCGTGGCGGGCTGCTGTCTCTGCCTCCGCCTCGAGTGAGCCTCGTCTCGCTCTTCGTCTACTCGAGCCTCGTCTCGTGTGCCGCCTCGTGGGCGGCGTGGCGTGGCGGGCTGCTGTCTCTGCCGCCGCCTCGAGTGAGCCTCGTCTCGCTCTTCGTCTACTCGAGCCTCGCCTCGTATGCCGCTTGTGGGGGGCGTGGCGTGGCGGGCTGCTGTCTCTGCCGCCGCCTCGAGTGAGCCTCGTCTCGCTCTTCGTCTACTCGAGCCTCGTCTCGTGTGCCGCCTCGTGGGCGGCGTGGCGGGCGGCTGTCTCTGCCGCCGCCTCGAGTGAGCCTCGTCTCGCTCTTCGTCTACTCGAGCCTCGTCTCGTGTGCCGCCTCGTGGGGCGGCGTGGCGTGGCGGGCGGCTGTCTCTGCCGCCGCCTCGAGTGAGCCTCGTCTCGTTATTCGTCTACTCGAGCCTCGTCTCGTGTGCCGCCTCGTGGGCGGCGTGGCGTGGCGGGCGGCTGTCTCTGCCGCCGCCTCGAGTGAGCCTCGTCTCGCTCTTCGTCTACTCGAGCCTCGCCTCGTATGCCGCCTCGTGGGCGGCGTGGCGTGGCGGGCGGCTGTCTCTGCCGCCGCCTCGTGTGAGTCGCGTCTCGCTCTTCGTCTACTCGAGCCTCGTCTCGTGTGCGCCTCGTGGGCGGCGTGGCGTGGCGGGCGGCTGTCTGTGCCGCCGCCTCGAGTGAGCCTCGTCTCGCTCTTCGTCTACTCGAGCCTCGCCTCGTGTGCCGCCTCGTGGGGCGGCGTGGCGGGCGGCTGTCTCTGCCACCGCCTCGAGTGAGCCTCGTCTCGCTCTTCGTCTACTCGAGCCTCGTCTCGTGTGCCGCCTCGTGGGCGGCGTGGCGGGCGGCTGTCTCTGCCGCCGCCTCGAGTGAGCCTCGTCTCGCTCTTCGTCTACTCGAGCCTCGTCTCGTGTGCCGCCTCGTGGGGCGGTGTGGCGTGGCGGGCGGCTGTCTCTGCCGCCGCCTCGAGTGAGCCTCGTCTCGTTATTCGTCTACTCGAGCCTCGTCTCGTGTGCCGCCTCTTGGGCGGCGTGGCGGGCGGCTGTCTCTGCCGCCGCCTCGAGTGAGCCTCGTCTCGCTCTTCGTCTACTCGAGCCTCGCCTCGTATGCCGCTTGTGGGGAGCGTGGCGTGGCGGGCGGCTGTCTCTGCCGCCGCCTCGTGTGAGCCACGTCTCGCTCTTCGTCTACTCGAGCCTCGTCTCGTGTGCGCCTCGTGGGGCGGTGTGGCGTGGCGGGCGGCTGTCTCTGCCTCCGCCTCGTGTGAGTCGCGTCTCGCTCTTCGTCTACTCGAGCCTCGCCTCGTGTGCCGCCTCGTGGGCGGCGCGGCGTGGTGGGCGGCCGTCTCTGCTGCCGCCTCGAGTGAGCCTCGTCTCGCTCTTCGTCTACTCGAGCCTCGCCTCGTTTGCCGCTTGTGGGGAGCGTGGCGTGGCGGGCGGCCGTCTCTGCCGCCACCTCGTGTGAGCTTCGTCTCGCTCTTCGTCTACTCGAGCCTCGTCTCGTGTGCCGCCTCGTGGGCGGCGTGGCGGGCGGCTGTCTCTGCCGCCGCCTCGAGTGAGCCTCGTCTCGCTCTTCGTCTACTCGAGCCTCGCCTCGTATGCCGCTTGTGGGGAGCGTGGCGTGGCGGGCGGCTGTCTCTGCCGCCGCCTCGTGTGAGCCACGTCTCGCTCTTCGTCTACTCGAGCCTCGTCTCGTGTGTGCCTCGTGGGCGGCGTGGCGTGGCGGGCGGCTGTCTCTGCCGCCGCCTCGAGTGAGCCTCGTCTCGCTCTTCGTCTACTCGAGCCTCGCCTCGTATGCCGCTTGTGGGGAGCGTGGCGTGGTGGGCGGCTGTCTCTGCCGCCGCCTCGAGTGAGCCTCGTCTCGCTCTTCGTCTACTCGAGCCTCGCATCGTGTGCCGCCTCGTGGGGCGGCGTGGCGGGCGGCTGTCTCTGCCGCCGCCTCGAGTGAGCCTCGTCTCGCTCTTCGTCTACTTGAGCCTCGTCTCGTGTGCCGCCTCGTGGGCGGCGTGGCGGGCGGCTGTCTCTGCCGCCGCCTCGAGTGAGCCTCGTCTCGCTCTTCGTCTACTCGAGCCTCGCATCGTGTGCCGCCTCGTGGGGCGGCGTGGCGGGCGGCTGTCTCTGCCGCCGCCTCGAGTGAGCCTCGTCTCGCTCTTCGTCTACTCGAGCCTCGTCTCGTGTGCCGCCTCGTGGGCGGCGTGGCGTGGCGGGCGGCTGTCTCTGCCGCCGCCTCGAGTGAGCCTCGTCTCGCTCTTTGTCTACTCGAGCCTCGTCTCGTGTGCGCCTCGTGGGGCGGTGTGGCGTGGCGGGCGGCTGTCTCTGCCGCCGCCTCGAGTGAGCCTCGTCTCGCTCTTCGTCTACTCGAGCCTCGTCTCGTGTGCCGCCTCGTGGGCGGTGTGGCGTGGCGGGCGGCTGTCTCTGCCGCCGCCTCGAGTGAGCCTCGTCTCGCTCTTCGTCTACTCGAGCCTCGTCTCGTGTGCCGCCTCGTGGGCGGCGTGGCGGGCGGCTGTCTCTGCCGCCGCCTCGAGTGAGCCTCGTCTCGCTCTTCGTCTACTCGAGCCTCGCATCGTGTGCCGCCTCGTGGGGCGGCGTGGCGGGCGGCTGTCTCTGCCGCCGCCTCGAGTGAGCCTCGTCTCGCTCTTCGTCTACTCGAGCCTCGTCTCGTGTGCCGCCTCGTGGGCGGCGTGGCGTGGCGGGCGGCTGTCTCTGCCACCGCCTCGAGTGAGCCTCGTCTCGCTCTTCGTCTACTCGAGCCTCGTCTCGTGTGCCGCCTCTTGGGCGGCGTGGCGTGGCGGGCGGCTGTCTCTGCCGCCGCCTCGAGTGAGCCTCGTCTCGCTCTTCGTCTACTCGAGCTGGTCTCGTGTGCCGCCTCTTGGGCGGCGTGGCGTGGCGGGCGGCTGTCTCTGCCTCCGCCTCGAGTGAGCCTCGTCTCGCTCTTCGTCTACTCGAGCCTCGTCTCGTGTGCCGCCTCGTGGGCGGCGTGGCGTGGCGGGCGGCTGTCTCTGTCGCCGCCTCGAGTGAGCCTCGTCTCGCTCTTCGTCTACTCGAGCCTCGTCTCGTGGGCCGCCTCGTGGGCGGCGTGGCGTGGCGGGCGGCTGTCTCTGCCGCCGCCTCGAGTGAGCCTCGTCTCGCTCTTCGTCTACTCGAGCCTCGTCTCGTGTGCCGCCTCGTGGGCGGCGTGGCGTGGCGGGCGGCTGTCTCTGCCGCCGCCTCGAGTGAGCCTCGTCTCGCTCTTCGTCTACTCGAGCCTCGTCTCGTGTGCCGCCTCGTGGGCGGCGTGGCGTGAATGTAGGCTTCACGCTGGGGTCGCTCCTCGTCACGAGCGCATCTGCCCCTCTTCTGGCTTCATTGGGATGCGAGGTCCGTCTGCACCCGCTCCCTCCACTCTGCGTTGGGATGTCAGGTACTGCGTAGCTCTTCCGTTGTGGAGGCACGCGACTCCAGACTGACCCTTTACGCGCCAATGTATCACACCTCACGGTGCTGATGCTTGGTTCATGTGGAGAAGCCGAGATAAACTAGTCCGCCGATAACGATTGGGGTGGGGGCCCCAACTCGTGGTAGGCCACTAGTTTATCGTAGGGTACTCACGGATACCTCTCCTGAGTCCCTCTCGTGTGCCCTCGCGCACATCGCATGCGGTCTTCACTCAGCCTCCGCTGCTGTGAACACCAAACTTGCACTTCAGCTGGCGCGCGCTTTCGCCGCCTACTTTCGCGAGCGCGCTTGGCCCTTGCTCCTCATGCGCGGCGCTCTCGCTGCGCTCTCTCCCTGCTCATGGGACCTGATGCCGCGCCACCTCTGTGGCCGCTCCATCCTCTCTGACGGCGCCAGCCCTCCGGCTGCGCCATCTCTCTTTGGTTCCCACCCACCCTCTCCTTGGTGGCATGCTAAGCTCTCACGCTATCATGGGATCCACCGTGGCTCTCACGGCGAAGTCAGCTCGAGCCTCTGCTCGCGTAATGGGTCCTGTCGTCGGCCCATCTTACCTCTCCCCCCTCTTTATGCGGGGGAGACTCCCGCGTCGTTTACGCGGCGGTAGGTGCTCCACGTGTGGTGAGCTCCACCTCTCTCTCTACTTGGTCTGAGGTGCGAACCCTTACGGCGCCGCGGCCGGCTGCAGGACGTTGAGGTTACCTCCGGACCTGCAGTTCGTCCAAGCTGTTTGAGTCCCAACCCTCCGCCTTTAGTGGCAAGACCCCGGGGGATGTCAGGTACTGCGTAGCTCTTCCGTTGTGGAGGCACGCGACTCCAGACTGACCCTTTACGCGCCAATGTATCACACCTCACGGTGCTGATGCTTGGTTCATGTGGAGAAGCCGAGATAAACTAGTCTGCTCGGGATCTTACGTTCGTCCAGTGGGACATATGCGGCTCTCTTCACTAACGGCCTGCGGCCCCGGCGCGGCAGCGGAGCTTGCCAGTAAGGTGCGTGCGCTCAAGGCGGATGCTGTCGTCTGGTTCACCGAGTCCTCGCAGCCGGCGGAGCTCGCAGTCGCTCTCGCCGACTCTGCAGAGAGCGTCGTCGGAGCAGTCACGACGCAAGGCCTCATCGGCGGCGGCGGAGAGCACAGCCGGTCGCTCGGCTCCGCGTCGATGCCCGGAGTGCCGTACTCCTTTTCTCCGTCGCCCGAGGCGGAGCGGACAGTCGCGCTTGCCATCTCCGGACTCAGCGGCGGCGCGAGCCTGCTCCCGTGGCACTCGCCGCCGGACGGCCTGCCCGATCTCCCAGAGGCCTTTTGGACTGACCACGCTGTCGCGCCGCCCGAGATGTCTCCACACCTGCTGCTGCTCGCGGCGCCGCCGTCCTCGAGCTCGTTTGGCGTCGAGCGGTGGCCGGGCCTAGACATTTCGGCCACATGTCGGCCTGACCCTCTGCCACACCTCGGACCGATCTCGGCCTCACCTCGGCTAAACTCGGCCAGAGACCTACGCCTCGGCCGCATCTGAACTAGGTGGCTCAGCCGACTCGACTCGGCGCTG
>NW_005200815.1:3858-6912 GCF_000372725.1 Emiliania huxleyi CCMP1516 | reverse complement strand
AGACTGCTCCGAGAGAAGCGGGCCGGATTGTTCCGTCTGCATATCGAGTGCCAGCCGGGTTTGTCAGCTGGTTGAGCACTTGGCGGCTCCGGCGACCGAACCAAGGTCCCGAAAAAAGAATTTAGAGGCCGCGCGTTGGGGGCGAGCAAACCCTGCCCACCCCCTAGAGCTCCAAGTAAGGCCCAGGTGTGGCCTAGGGCATCAGAAGGGACCAAGAGGAGTCCAGTCTGAGCCATAGAGCCCATGTCTTTGCCCCCGAAGGTCGCGTTCAAATGCCCGGAACGGACGTTACAGTGGTGTCCGGCCGGCGCGATCACCGAGCTGTGACGCTCAGGGAAGCCTGATGAGGTACTGGTTTCTTTGCCCAGGCCTGGCCTACGACCCATGCTGGATCAGCTGAGCAAGGTTTGGGGAGAATCCTATAGTAGGATCTTCAGATATTTTGACGGACGACCGAAAATTGGGCAAAAACGGGTGATTTCGGGCATCCTTTACCCTTTTTTCTCCGACTGCCCCAGCTAGTTCACGAGTTTCGCGGGAGTGACCCCATGCGTCAAACCCGAGTGTGCAAGGCCCAAGGCGGCTAGGGATGAAGCCGCAAAAGAGGCGCGCGAGGCAAGGAGCCCGAGATCACCCGAGATTGTCGACCGCGCCCTTTGAGGCGTACGGCGCGTCGCCGTTTTTGCCTTGTTGCGCAGTGCGTGCGGAGTGTCAGCGGAAGTAAGCATTTGCCAATTTCACTAGCCCGCCAGGGTGTTTTCTTGCGTGGCCGGACACCACGAGATGAAATCCTGCAAAACCTGGCCGGGCCCTGCCCCCACCCCTACCTACCGACCTACCTAAATAAATAAATAAAACGGACACCTCTCTACTAGGAGATGGGTAAAAAGGAACAGGTCCCCGCCCTGCGGTCTTTGTGCAGGGTTCTTTGTGGGTGTGGTCGGCGACTAGCCGGGGTCGTCCTCCCGATGGGGGACTAGCACTAGCCGTCTTCCACATGGTCCCTCGGGTCCCTGCTGCTCCTAATCTCGTCGTACATCCTCCTGCTGATCTCCGCAACATCCTGCTCCCTCCCTCGTCTCGCCCTGCGCGTCTGCTCCGCCTCCCCGTCGTCCGCCCTGCGTCGTCTGGTGACGGGTCCTCCATAGTCGGTTGAGGTCGCCGCCCTCCTCGTGCCTCTTCCCAACGTTCCCTCGGCGGCCGATGCCGTCTGCTCCGGCTCCCCAGTCCCCGGGTCTGCCCTGCCCTCGTCTGCGCTAGCTTCTGTTTCGTCATCACTGATGTCCGTCCTCTTCTTTCTCCTCTTGTTGTATGCTTTGTACATCGCGTCGATTCCTTTTCGCGTGAGCACCAGCCTGAAGCCCGCCCAGCAGCTGAACCGCTCCTTAAGTCGAAGGAGCATCATCAGTCTCACCCACTTCGCTCGCTGCCGACTGTCTCCGCTCCCTCCCGCTTGGGCCGCCGTCGCGGCCCTCGTTCGTCCCACTGGCTGTTGGCCTGTCCCCTCGTGCCCCACAACACGAACAGACAACACACACGAATTTTTTTCACATCGTTTTGAACGATATGAAAACGATATTTGACCCTCACCCCCACCGGCGACCGGGACTAACCGTCGTACGAGAGTTCGCGCGCCCCCGGCGCCCACCAGCATAAATTAAATGCAAAAAAGCGCTTCGGCGGTAGTGATCTAATCACCCGAATACCACGTTCGGATCGCTCCTCATCGCAACCCTGTCAGCAGTTCACCTACGGGTATGTTCGTAAGAGCTAACATACACTGAGCCTAGAGAACACCACCCCCTCTCTCTTTTCTCCCAGTAAGCTAAAAGTACGTACACTGAAAAAGGTAGTGATCTAATCACCCGAATGCCACGTTCGGATCGCTCCTCATCGCAAACCCCGTCAGCAGTCCTCCTCCGGGAATGTACGTAAGAGCTACATACACTGAGAGAGAAGAGAGAGAGAGACGTACACTGAGAGAGAGATTCTCCCAGTAAGCTAAAAGTACGTACACTGAAAAATGGAGCTAGGCTAAAGGGTGTGGATGCTGGGTTGACGGAAATCCGGGGACGCGACCCACTTCGCCACAGACGATCCCGCGCCTCGCCGCGAAGACAAGCGGCGCGTGCCACTGTCTTTGTCCGGAGTGAGTACTCCAACGCGCTCGTCGGTGACGGTGTCCCCGGATTTCGCCGCGCTCGGCGAACCTCGACAGCGCCTTCGGTGGCATGCAGCTCTTTGCGACAGAAGCCTGGAGAGCAGCTCCTCGGCTGCTCACACACTCTGCACAGTTGACACAGCCTGCTGTGCGGCTGCCACAGCTGTGACAGCGATGGGCTCGCCCTCACTGGCCCTCAGTCACTTGTGCTGCGGCTTGTGTGAGCGACACTGCTCGGCGACTGCCGGCACACTGTGAGACCATGGGTGTGAGGTCAAACCACGCTACCAGCGCTTGGTCACATCGGCCCCGAGGTCAGATCCATCTACTCTGTTGATGACAAGACTTGTCTACTGGCTAAAGCCGAGCAGGAGGGCCCAGCGCACAACCCCTGGTCAACTCAGGGTCCACACCCCGTAGGCGCCGCCCCGTTCCCCCCGCCCCGCCCCCCGCCGCCCCCCGCCGCCCGCGCCCCCCGGGGGCCCCGGGCCTTGGGGCGTGGGCACTAGCGCCGTGGCCGTGCGCCCGTGTTGCGTGTAAGGAGCGTAGATAAGCCGAGCGATGGCCTGATATGTTGGCCCGCGCGCTCGGCGCTCCACACACCGCACACACACACACAGGTCCTCGCTGTCACACAGGGGCCGTCACACACACGGCACAGCCAGAGAGGAGACACGATATTGTCTCCCCGGATTTTCTCTTTTCGGTGGCTCGCCCCCCAAGTTGCCACGGTCTGAGAAGAGGTAAAAGAACAACGGGCTCCTTCACGCACCATCAAGCGAGACCTGAGCGAGACCCTCTCCCCTGGGGGTTTGCTCGCGGTCCCTCTCTTCACCGGGACGGTGCGTGGCGGCGGCAGGCGGCGACTGCCGTTCGAGAAGGTGCCCCGCCGG
>NW_005200815.1:0-1181 GCF_000372725.1 Emiliania huxleyi CCMP1516 | reverse complement strand
GGGGAGGGGGGGGCAGGTGTTGGCGGGCACGTAATAGCTAGGGGGGGCGGGTTGGGAGGGGGGGGAGGGGGGCGAGTACAGCCGGCTGCGGCAGATGCCCCGCCGCCGGGGGGGGGCGTACAGGGACTCTCCCTCTTCGCCGATGCGGCGCCAGCCCGCTCGTGCACCGCAGTGGTCTGCCGCGGGTGTTGCGCGCGCGACTCTTGTCCGGGAAATGCATATGCGCGCACAGTCGTCACTCATTGAATGCTCGCGCGTTTTGACCCTTTCCCGTGATGCGTGAACACCGTTTTTGTGAGAGAGCGCTCAGCTGCCTGTGCCTAGTGCTGCACCTGCAGCGTCGAGCGTGGGCGGCCCGCCGCCGCCGCGTCCGCGCGCATGCATCTCTGGATTTAGAGCGGCGCGTTCGGGTGGCGTTGCGTCGAATGAAAAGGCCGACGGTCACAAACTATGGTGCAGTCATGCTGCGCTTCAGTTTGGACTGAACGGACTGGATCACCGGCTGGATTGGATCACCGGCTGGATCGCGTGCCGCGCCGGTATTGCTCGCGCATATGCGCGTCCTCGCGGCTGCGCTGTCCGCGCTCTCGGTGAGCTGCGTGGCAGGTGCGCCGGCCACCGAAGGTGCCGGCGCACGGCGCAAGCTCGGCGAAGACGACGGTCTGGTGGAGGTCGATCTGAGCGAACTGCACAAGACTACGACTGCGGAGGAAGTGCGACGCCAGCTGACGCATTACGATACACGAGTTGCCAGCGGCGAGTGCGAAATTCGGGGGTACAACGACGCAAGATGCTATTACCAAGGACGCTGGTCTGCCCCGTGCGAAGATCCCACCCACCATCTCTACAATGTGCGGTTCCCCCTACGCACACACCCTGCGGAAATTCGCACTCACCCCCCACTGTCGCAAAACTGTGAGAGGCTAAAGGGGAGGAGGGTGGGAGACCCCGAGATCGCCCGAGATAGCGCGGCGCGGCCCCGAGATCGCCCGAGATTGCGCGAGATCGCCCGAGATCGCGCGGCGCGGCCCGAGGCGAGGTGGATGGGTTGGGAGCGAGGGGGCGGAAGTGACCAGTGCGGTAGAGGGTCAGCTCGGGGCGCGTGAGCCGGACTTGTGAGCCGGACGGCTTTCATTTCTCTCTGCGTTCTCGCACATGGAGTGCGAGGACCGAGGTATCGG
>NW_005200816.1:5492-8098 GCF_000372725.1 Emiliania huxleyi CCMP1516 | reverse complement strand
GGGGGATCGGAGACGGAGGAGGACGTCTCCGACTTCTTGCCGAGCTTGGGCGGCAGCCCTCTCTTCCCTTTCTTGTTAAAGAGGCCCATCAAAACGCGGTCAGGGGGAAGGCATGAAAAAGCGCAGTCAACCCTCGACTGCCAGTTCGTGAAAGGCCGTGAACGGCGGCTCTCATGAACCAAGGGGTTTTCAAAAATCTCTCTCTCAAATCACTGTGAGGGTCGTGATTTCTTGTTGGTCTTCAAAAATCTCTCTCTGATAACACACAACGAATTTGTTTTGCTGGGTGAGCAGTCTCGCTCCCAATCGACCAAGTGTCCGAGATGTCGACAACTGAGCCCTGGTCTGACAGCCTGACAGCAAACCCCCGGACAGCGCCTGACAGTGCCCGACAGCCTGACAGCGCTGACAGCACTTTCTCTGACAGTCTGACAGCACGTGTCTGACAGCCTGACAGCAGAGTCTCGCAGGCGAGGGGTTCCGTCGCTGTCAGGCCCTAACGTGACAGCCTGACAGCTGCCTGACAGCCCGACAGCACACAGTGGCCTGACAGCAGCGCTGACAGCCTGACAGCCCGACAGCAGCACAGACCGTACACAGACCCCGTAGAGCCTCTTTCTTGTGCCCCATTGAGGGTATAACAAAGTTACATGCAAAGACATGTGAGTGTGGTCCATGTCCATGTAGTCATGGGATGGTCATGGGTCTCTCTCTCAACCCTCCCGCCCGCCACCTCTGCGGACCCCCCTCTCTAGCACCGGCGGCTGTGCTACTACAAATGAAGCTACCAGCTAGCCTTCTGGGGCCCTACAGTCATATGCCTACGGCGTCTGGGTGGGGGTGGCCGCCGCCGTCTGTGCCGCCGCCGCCGCCGCCGCCTGCGCCGCCATCTGCGCTCCCCAGGCGGCCGCCCCTGCCGGCGTGATCACGCCATAGGAGGGGGGCAGCTCCAGCGCAGAGTACCTGCGCCAGCTCTCCATGAGTCAGCGCAGCAACGGGGTCTTCATCAACGACCCCAAGGGCCTCTTTATCCTCCGGTGGTACCGTGAGGTGAAGGGTGATGGGAGATGGGACCCCCCCAGACGGCCCGCGCTACCAGAACAGAGCGTGCAAGTACTACAAGCTGACGAGCGACAACGATGGGGAGGCCTTCCGCTGGACCAGCAACTACCAGATCATCAGCAAGGTGTACCTGAAGAAGCACTCCACCCTGCCTCTCTGCTATTCTCTCAGTGCGGCAGACAAGAAGATGGTGACGTCCACCATGAAAAAGATGGTGGGACCGGAGGCAGAGTAGAGGCTAGAGTATGTATGTGTAGTAGAGTCCTGCTGGTCTCCTCTTGATAGTGTCATAAGTGTGGCTGGTGTGTGTCACAGCCTGACAGCACCCCGACAGCACCACCTGACAGCACCTGACAGCAACAGCCCAACGTCTGACAGCAGCAGCAGCCTGACAGCTCTGACAGCTCCGACAGCGTCTGACAGCAACACCCGACAGCTCCGACAGCACCTGACAGCTACAGAACCCCTCGCCTGTCAGACATGCACCCGACAGCACCCGACAGCACTGACAGCACCTGACAGCTGGTCTCACAGAGGCACCTGACAGTGCCTGACAGCTGCCCGACAGCCCGACAGATCACCTGACAGCACCTGACAGCCTGACAGCCAGGGCTCAGGTCGACAACAAAAACCTGCTGCTCCACGAGACGTTCGGCGGCGGCTTCTCGCCCACCGCCGTTCTCAAGCTGCGCCGCCTCGCGCGCAAAGTCGCGCGCGGCAGCGTTGACCGCACGGCCTACTCGCCCAAGTACTCGCTCTCTTTTATGTCCCACCATGCAGAGCGCATCTCTCTCTCTGTTGTGCGAGGCGTGAACCGCGCCATTCGCTCTCACCTGGCAACCCTGTCTGCACGTCTCGCGCGCGCGTGAACAGGGCTCCAGGCCCCAAATTACGTGTGAGTGTTAGAGTTGTTTGGTATTGCTAAAAATCTCTCTCTGAGATGTCGTCTTTGGTGGGTCGTAGGTCCTACTCCTAGGGTCTCGTAGGTGGATTGTGGATATACTATATATACACAAATGCACGCCTGTCGCCTCCACTGCGGCTCGCAAAGAGAAAAAAACTGCCGCGAAAAATCGTGGAGTCGCGGAACGCCGTGCGTACAGGTATGCGAGGATGATTGGGGTACAGATCTCACACCGCTCGCATCAAGACCCTGTAGGCCGCCCTCAGCGTCTGGAAGCGCGCGCCGCTGCCGCCCGCCACGTCGGGGTGCGCCGCGAGGGCGAGGCGCCTCCACCGCTCCTTGAGGCTCGCCCGGCAGAGCCCGTCCAGCTCGAGCGGCGAGAAGCCAAACTCCGCCGCCGCGCGCCCCAGCCCCCCGGCCGCATCGGACCGCCGCCGCGCGCGCTCCGCCGTCTCCTGCGCCGACCTCCGCTCGGCTGCCCCTAACAAAAGAAACAGAAACAGCTGAACAAGAAAGTCGGTCGCCGACATCCCTCTCGCATTAGGGGGGAGGGGGGCGACCAGCGCGCCGAAGACGTCTCCTCACCTCGGGGAAATCTCGGGCAATCTCGGGTAATCTCGGCGGCGCCTGCGCGCCAGGA
>NW_005200816.1:0-1638 GCF_000372725.1 Emiliania huxleyi CCMP1516 | reverse complement strand
CAAGCACGAGCGCCGAGCGGTCCACAGCGGAGCGGCCAAAGGCGGCGTCTAGATCGATGCGGCGGTCAAAGGCGAAGGCGAGGCCGAAGATCGGCCACAGCCTGCGCGCGACCCGCTTCTGGGCGCGAGTGATTGTCTTTTGCCGAGCCGCATACCACGCGGGCTTGTGACTCGGGTTGAGGTAGCGGCGCGACGGCCTTGAGGCGAGCAAGGGCGATGGGTCGCGCATCGTCGGACGACGCTCTCGGCGGGTGACGTCGGGCGGCGGGTCGCGCGGCGTCCAGCGCGATTTCTTTTTTGTTCTCTACATCGCTTCTCTCGCTGCAACCGCCTGCGGGGGCCGGCGCCGGCCGCCTCGCTTCGCCAGCGCTGCCTACGCCTACGACACGCGTGTCGACTCGCCGCCCGCATCGCCTGCGGCGGGCCCGCATCGCGCTGCTTGTCGGGAGCGTGCTCAGCAGGCTGTGCAGCGCAGCCTGACTCACTCAGAGCGCCGCTGATGCGGCGTGGGGCCGCCGCCGGCGCTGCTGCCCCGCGCACGCTGCGCTGTGGGCGTCACCATCGTGTCTGCGCCGCGTCGCCGACGCCACTTGCCGCTCGCGGCTGCCCTGCCCTTCCCTGCCATCGCGCAAACACACACACACACACACACACACACACACACACACACACACACACACACACACACATGAGGACATGATTAATGATCGGGTAATAAGTATAATTATTAATCTTCGGGCGGCGGCGCGGCGCGGCGGCGGGCGGCGCGAGGCGGCGGCGCGGCGAGGCAGCGGGCGACGCAGGGCGGGGCGGCGCGGCGAGGCAGCGGGCGACGCAGGGCGGGGCGGCGCGGCTGCGGGTGGGGTAATTACTTATTTGTTAATTAATTATTAATTAATAATCATCGGGCGGCGGCGGTGCGCGGCGGCGGCGGGCGACGCGGAGCGGGGCGGCGCGAACATCTGCTCTGATCAGGCCTCCGGGCTTTGAGGCGAGGAGAAAGAAAGAAGAGACGGCGGCAGAGCCGCGGCCGAGGAAGCAGAAGAGGGAACGCGGGCTCCGCAACTGAGAACTGTCGTCGCATAACCATCGGGAAAAGCGAACAGGAGGGAGGACCGAGGGGAAGGAGGAGCCCCTTCGGAATGGGGGACACTAGGGAGGCCGCGCGGAGGCGCGGAGCGGGGGGGGGGGGGGGGTTCCAAGCGGCGATGTCAGTTGAGAGTGTGGCATATTCCGTTCGCGTACCTGCGCTGGTTGCTGGGGTCTACTATAGCTCCCAGTAAAGGGGGCGTTCCCCCCCTCCAAAGGGGTGAAACCCCAAAAGCGCAGGGAGCTAACCGCCCTCTCGCGCCTCGGAAACCCGTGTTTACTTTATGGCCCCTTCCCTGGGAAAGCGCACCCCCCCCCCCCCCCAGGGGTACGGGTTTTTAGGGGTTTTTAACCCGTAAACCGAAGCCAATTTTCCGGCCCCCTTAAATGGGCGGGGCCCTTTCCCTTCCGTTAGGGGTTAACTCCCCCCCCCTTCCCGGGGGGGGGCCCCCCTTTTTGGGAACTTTTGGGGGGGCGGGTGCCAACTGCACTCCCAGGGCTCCAAGTGCCCGGAGGCTCTTAAAAGGTGTGTTGCCAAATACCCCATAA
>NW_005200817.1:0-4248 GCF_000372725.1 Emiliania huxleyi CCMP1516 | reverse complement strand
AAAAAGGAAAAAAAAAAAAAAAAAAAAAAAGTCGCCTGGCCCCGGGAACTAGCGGTACCGTATATGACAGCCGCGCTCTTCCCCGTGCGCCTTCGGGGCGGTGGCCCGCCTCGCCTGGAGGCCGGCTGCTCCCAGCATGACCGCGCTCGCTGGCTCTTTTGCCGGCGCGGTCTCCTCCGACCTCGAGTCGCTCGAGCATTGTATCGTGCAGGCTGACGGCGAGGACGGCGTAAGGGAGTGTATTGAGCTATTTGACCTTGAGTCGGGCGGGGATGAGCCGCTCACGGCGCTCGAGCGTTGTATCATCGATGCCGATGGCGAAGGCGGTGTGGCCCTTTGCATTGAGCAGTACGACGCAGCAGCAGCGGAGGACGGGACTCAGGAGCTGAGCGGTGCAAGCCTGAGCGGTGCAAGCCCTCTGGAGGAGTGCATTGTGCACGCGGACGGGGAGGACGGGGTCCGCGAATGCATGGAGCGATTTGACGCGCTGCAGGGTGGGGGAGACCCGCCCACGCCGCTGGAGCTGTGCATCCTCGCGGCCAAGAGCGAGGACGAGGTGCAGGAGTGCATGGAGCTGCTCGCATAGCACGCGAGGCTGTGGAGCAGGCCTCCGTGCAGTGCAGGGCGGCTGAGCACGCCGCTGCTCCAGCGCGCTAGAGGCGGCACGTTGCGGCGACGCGCATGCGTGTGTGTGCTCCTGCTTGCTGGCCCGGTGTGTCGCGGTGAAAGAGGGGAGGCGGGGTTGGGAGCGGGAGGGTCGGGGCCTACGCCCGACTCGGGGGGCAGAGGGGGTGGGCAGAGGGATTAGGTCTCGGCGAATTACAGAGGTACCAGATAAAAGAATCCTTAGAATACAAGCCTCTCTCACAGCCCTTTTTGGCCGCTCACTCTCACACCGGCACACAAATAAAAGAAAGCGAAGAGGCGCACACGCAAAGGACCACTGGAGGTAGGAAGGTGAAGAACAGCCAGGCTCAGTGTAGCCACAGACGCATATGCAAGCAACGCCCACCAAGCTTCTTCCCAAAGCCAACCCCACCCCCCCATCGGCCCCATGTACTACCTGCCGAATGCTAACCCGCCCAAGCCAGCGCGCCACGCCAAACATTCCAGTGAAAAGAGTGAGCCCGGTACAGTCGAGTCCGGTGCGGTCAAGCTCGGACGGCGCAGTCGAAGGATGATCAAGTGAAGAGAGCAGGCTGAGCGCTTCGCAGCGGAGATGGGTGATGCCCTCCTGAAGAAAGAAGCGCATGTGTCACGCAAGGATGCCATCACATTCACGACCGCTCATCGCTCATGTGTTCAACGTAATCTGCGCATTTCTAGCCTCGATTCGAACGCCTGTATTCTACTGTGCGAGGGAGTTTTGTTGTACGATTCTACTGTGGGTTTGGTTGCCTTGTCTACTATCTACTCGAGGGGTGGTCTGCGCTTGAGACGGTGTATTTTCTCACGGTTACGTCAACCACGGTCGGTTGTGGTGACTTCCATCCAGCGTCCACCTTAGCAAGCAGCATTCACTTTGTGTCTATGCCCTCATTGGCATTACGCTCGTGCTCGATGCACTTTCGCCGCTTGTGACATTCCTTCGTGGCGACTGGCGGGAAAGGCTGCTGGCAGCCGTCGGCTGTGTGCTGCCAAGGTGGACACAAACGATCCGAGCTTGACCATGGAGGAGGTCAATAAGCTGATAAATTATCATAGGCGGTACGCGCTCGCGCTCATCGGTCCAGTGGGGGTGTTGCTCACAGGGATGGCGCTTCACTTCTACACGCTAATCCGCGAGAGGCCATCGGATGTGAGTAGGATGGAGGGGGAGCCTCACAACGGCCTCGCTAGCTAGTTCACTTGACACATGCAACATGGTTCGTCGATTCACTCGGATTCGGCCTGGGACCCGTATTTGCCATCTTGGATTACGTCGACGTCTCTGGACTTATCGAGGGCCTCTACTGGGCCACGATCACGTTGACCACCATTGGCATGGCCATCTGCCCAGAGTCTAACATGGCGAAACTTTTTGCTACGTTCTACTTGCCACTGGCAGTGATCGCACTCGCAGACGCAGTCTCAGACGTTCAGATGAGTGGAATGCGTCGCAAGATCCGAGGATTCCGGGCGTTGATGACGTGAGCGTTCTTAAAGCCGGCGCTACTTCCGACTTTCGTGCTTTCAACGCTGTGGTAACTAACTTGGGACGCGGTGTAGCAATTAAACTGTTTACGTCGTCGTCGAGCGATCTAGTTAGGCTTAGGGACACGGGGCCTGCCTGCCTGTAGCCTGATACTGCCTGTGGGCCTCACGTCCATGCTCTTGCTCTCACGTCCGCTCGTCCGGGGAGCGGGGTCCGGCGATGCGAGCGGAGCTCCGTCGCTCTTTCCGACGCGCGCATGCCAACGCGACCCAGACGGAGGGACACGGGGAGAGACAACAGTGAGCAGACACCAGCAGAGGTTCACACCCCACATAGCCACGCGCTACGCACGCGCCCCGCAGCCGCACACTACGTAGACACTTGTCGACTTCATTCACATTACACAATTTTCACGTCTGTATCATAGATTCACGGTCCGTTCACGGCGCGGGCTCGGCCTCTCCGTCGCCCGTCGGCAGCGGCGCTGGTTCGTGGGCCAACTTGTCTAAACTTGTCTTTATATCGTATATGACTGAGACCCAACACCGCATGATCATAAAACGCTGCATCTCAGTGAAGAAGTTGATGAACCTCTGAGCGACGACCACAGGTACTGCCCCTCTCGCTGGGCAGAAGCCAGATCGCCATGAGAAAGCATCCGAGCGCCAGCAGGGTAAGGACGCCACACACGTAGTACATTGCACGGCCGAGCGCATCCGCGTTCACATCTTGCATGCTGTCACATTCCACTTGGCCCGTATCGCGAGGGCCATCGCGACTACGGCTGCTGCTAGCATGGCCACATCTCGTGACATCTGAGAGGCCACCGACCAAAGGCGTGCCGATTGCCGCGCCAATGGCCGCGGCAAGAGAAGAGGTTGAGGCCGCCAGAGCACGAGTGCCTGTTGGAGCAGCGTACAGGAGCGCCGCAGAGAGCGGCGAGAGCCAAGCTGGGGAGCAAATGGCGTTCACGATCCCGAGAGCCAGGACTCGTCCCAGATCGCGCGTGATAAATGCGATGGCCGCGCAAGCAGAGCCAATGGCACCGCCGCATGCTGCGAGTGCGAATGCGTATCTCATGCCAAGGGTACGCCCGATGGTATCGACGACAAATCCCCACCAGATGGCAGCGATGCCACTGATACCGCCGAGGATACCGAGGGCGTTCCCAATCGTTGATACGGGCAGGCCGAACCTCCTTGCGAGCAAAGATGCAGTGAACGCTTCCCCAGAGCGTAGAGCTCCGGCAGCCAGAAGGTGTGTGCATTGCATCAGCACCCACGCAGGGATAGATAGAGAGACAGTCATGGCGGTCAGAAAGTATCGAAGTGACCCACCGCCTTGCGTTTGCGCGTCATTCGCCACTGACGGGTCCGCGGGCATTGTGGCGACGAAGGTGGCTTTGCGAGGTTCATGGAGGGCGTGAAGTACGAGGGCCGCAATGGCGATGCCTGGAGCACTGACCATCAAGAACGCGAGGCGCCACGAGCTCTGCTGTGCCGCAAAGCCGCCACCTACGTAACCAAAGAGCTGACCGAGCGGGATGCCGGCAAGATAGTATCCAAGTGGGGTGGACCTCTCGTGCGGTTCGTAAAGATCACACAACAGCGACTGCGCCACAGGGGTGACTACTGCCTCACCAATGCCGACCATTATACGGCAGACAACAAGCTGAGGATAGTTCATGCACGCACCAGTTGCTGCACTGAATATGGTCCACACGAGTACCGATGACGCCAGCAGGGGCGCGCGATTGGGCACACGCTCCACGAGTGTTGCAATGGGCCAGGCACCGCCAGCATGGAAGATCATGAATGCGGTGCTAAGCATGCCTCGTTGCAAGTCGGAGATGCTGAACTCGTTCCCGATGGGCTCGAGGAAGAGGTTGAGGAGCAATCTGTCTACGTAGTCGCTCACAAAGACCAGCAACAGCAGCGCGACGGTCCAGTCCCGAACCGCAAGGGCCATCTTCACAACAAGGCCGATATCGCAAGAAACATCGGCGCGGTTGCCCGCCAAAAGAAAGCCAATTATTACCTGCGGCCGCCTTCTCTCGAGGTCTCGCGATACAAAAAGCGGCCAACGATATCGGTGTAATGCACATGACACTGTTA
>NW_005200818.1:0-4259 GCF_000372725.1 Emiliania huxleyi CCMP1516 | reverse complement strand
GTTCTTTTGCCCCCCCGGCCCAGTGGTGGCCCTCGGGTTAAGTAAAAGGGGGTCCCGGCCCCCTTTTTTTTTTTGCCCGGAAGCGGAAGGTCCAGAAGTGGAACCCCGGGTGGGGTGGGTTTTTCGCCGTAGCACATGTCGATCCAAGCGTTGGGGGTGAGCATCCACATTTCGAATTTCCCTAAAATTTCTTTGGCGGGTTTTTTCCCCCCCCCCCCAAGCCGGAGGGAAATCCCCTCACCCTCTCTGGAGGTTCTCGAGGTGGATATCCTTTGGCCGCGTTGGGTAGCGAGGATTGGTGTAACCCGAGCAACCACCCCCCCCCCCCCCCCCCCCATGGTGGGGGGGGCGACAGGGAGGATGTGGCCCTGAGTTATGTGTACGCCGACTCAGGGTGTGTGGCAGCCCGCTGGCTGTGTGTCTTGTGAGCCTTTTGTGTCTGTGTGTCGCTCGTGCGTGTCGTCATCATCTGTCCAGCGTCCACCCATACCGCGTTGGTGTCCAGTCCGAGCCTGGCTGTTCTTCACCTTTCTACCTACCTACCTACCCCCCAACAGGCCGAAACCTCGGCACCGCTGCCTGGTGTCAGGCCCCCCCCGCCAACAGCCAAGAAACCTCGGCACCGCTGCCTGGTCCCCGGTGTCAGGCTCGTATACCTGACTAAATCAATACTGGATTTATTCTTTCTCAATACTGGATGGAGGCTTGGATAATGGAGGGAGGAGCGGGGATTTTCAGGGCTGTGGACGCGCGATGGCGGTCGATGCATCGCGGTTGAAGCGAAAAAAGGCCGCGCAGCGAAGCGAAAAAAGACAAAAATAGGAAGGGTACTTACGTCTTACCTGACTCTCTCTCTCTCTCTCTCTCTCTCTCTCTCTTACCTGTTGTAGGGGGGCCCTCTGGGGCGGTCAAAACCGGACCTACCTACCTATCGCATACAAGTCCGCCGGGCCTCCGCTGCTGCCAGCGCCGCGCGTACGCCGCGCGCCGAGTCTGCGGGAGAGTCGTGGGGACCACGTGGCTCTGGATTTCCACCTGCTTTCGGACGCCGGGCAAGGTGGTTGCATCAAACGCGTTGCGGCTGAAAGGATCTTCCACGTGCAATGCGCGTTGCGCCCGGGACTGTGCCCTTGGAGAAGCAGGCGCCGCCGCCGCTGGAGCGGGTGCGCTCGCGGCCGCACAACAGCAGCCCGCAGTCGTCCATGGCCTCGATGGTCACCGCGGCCCACTTCTCCGAGGACGAGGAGGCGGGCCCGCTGACGCAGTCGCCCGTCCAGCCCGCGGGGGCGACTGCGCGCGGCTGGCGGCTGCTGCGGCCGCGCGAGCAGCAGCCGAGGAGGGGATGGGGGCGTGTGGTCGTACTGTGCGCGTGCTTCCTCTTCCTCGGCCCGCTCCTGATGCAGTTCTACTCCGCTGTTCTGCGGCTGATGCACAAGCGCTTTGGGTACGGCCCGTCCCTCGCCTCTTCCTCGTGCGACTGCTGCCGCGGCGCCCCCCCGCGCAACCTCACGCTGCGGACAATCACCACCTACTACTCGACCGAGGGGCTGGGAGGGCACAGCGACGCGAAGCGCGGCTGGGAGCGCATTGTCGCCGCGTCGCGCGCAAACCAGGAGGCTTATGCGCTCAAGCACGGGCTCGAGTTCAAGGAGCTCTCGGGCGGGCACAGCCGGTGCGGCAAGCTGCCGGCGCTGCTCAAGGCGCTGAAGGGGATCCCCGATGGCAGCTGGCTATTCTTCATCGACGCGGACGCCCTCTTCAAGTCTTGCGGCGACTCGTTGCTCCCGCTGCCCGCATTCGTCGCACGGTGGCACGCGCGCGTCCACCGCGACACCGGCCGCGACGTGGACATGCTCGTCATAAGCCGGTTCGGACTGGTGGCGGTGCGCAACTCCCCGTGGTCGCGCGACTTTCTCGGCCGGCTCGTGCGCCAGTCGACCACCGGCCAGACGCTCCAGTGCATTCTGGGCATGACGACGCCGGAGAACAACGCCTTTCACGCCGTCGCCACGGCCGACGACTTTTGCCACTTTCACCAGACCGCCGATGAGGAGACGCGCGTCACGAGCGTCCCGCACTACCGCGGCCGCTATTTCACCCACTTCGAGGGCTCCGCCGCCAAGAAGGACCCGCAGTTGCGAGACGAGTTCCTGGAGCGCGCGCGCATGGAGATGCGCTGCTTGCGCAACGGCAGCGGCAGCGGCGACCCCGAGACCTGGGGCCGGCATGTGTACACGGGGAGCGACGTTCCGCTGCCCGTCACCTTTGACCGAAGCATCGAGCCCATCGTGGACGATGTGTAGGGTGCGGCGCCGGCCCCCCATTTGTTCAGGGCGTTAGGGCAAGGGAGGAGTACGCGAGGAGGCTCGCCGTCCCGGCCTCTCGCTTGGCCAGAACTGCCGCGGGATCGGAAGGGCGCACGGTGGCTGTCCCACGAAACCCTGATTGGGGACAACTGCCTCGCCCGCCAGTCTACAGCCAGCGCTTGTTGGGGGTCGTACACCATTGTAGATCGTCTAGACCGAGAGAGGACATCTCCTTCCATGTTGTGGTGCCATGTATCGTTATTGAGCGCAACAGCTAACGCCCCCCCCCTCGGGTTGTGCGCTGCCCACGCGCCTCTCCAGTCCCCGCGCGCGCCCGTGGCCCCGTGCGGCCCGCGCCGGCCGCGGGCGGCCAGCCTCCAGCCATGGGGCGGGGGCGTCTCTCGCGCATCGATCGGGCGCCAGCGCGGCGTACGTGCGCCTCAGTCCGGCCCTCCCGAGGGGGGGAGGGGAGCAAGGGGGTGGGGGGGTCGGGGCGATCGGGGAAGAGGGGTCTCGGTTTCGTGCGGCTCTAATACACCGCGCTTGCGCCTTGTGGCTTCGGGGGGAGGGGCCTCTCTCTGGAACGCGAGTCCAGCTGGCCTTGGAGATGAGTCGCAACCAGGTGGGGGGCCGCAGTCCTCGCCGCACACCCCAGGCCGGCCCACCGACCTCTGGCCCCCCCTCCCGCGCTACAGATCAAGGACAAACTCACCTCGCACTTTGGCGCTGACATGGGGCCGTGGAAGGCGACCATCAAGCAGGCCATCGCCGGCTGGGTCGCGCAGCAACAGGCTGCGTGATGCGCGGTGCCGCCTCACATCCGGCTTGCGCCTGACAGCCGGCCTGCGGCGCCGCTCGTGGACCACGGTGTGGGGGCAGCGCACTTCGGCTCGGCAGAGCCGGAGTGGTCTAGATATAGAGCGACCAGATACGACCGCCCGACTATGTCCGGTGTGTGCGAGTCTGAGAGAGATCATCCGCGGTTCTTGTGGTGAGAGTCCCGCACACAATGTCACCACGCGTGGTCTCAGTGAGTCAGTGACTGAGTGAGACTGTTTTTTGCGCGCATGGGGCGCGCACCACTCTCGCTCCAGTTGGGTACTTGACGAGGGTCGAGCGCGTTAATCATCCGGTCCATGCGGCGGCCCTCTTCCCCGGCGAGCATCTTCTCCGCTTGATACGAGTTCTCGTCATCGGGGAGCGTGTCGTTCCAATTTAACCGGGCAACTCACGCTCGAAGTACTCGTCCGCGTGGTCGTCGATTGTGTGTGTGTGTGTGTGTGTGTGTGTGTGTGTGTGTGTGTGTGTGTGTGTGTGTGTGTGTGTGTGTGTGTGTGTGTGTGTGTGTGTGTGTGTTGATGCTGTCAGGAAATATTCTTTTCTTGCGAGCAATAGTGATGCACACTTCCTCGCCACGTGGAAGGCCGATTTCTTCCACCCAGTCCGAGCCTCTGCTGTGAGAGGCGCTACGACCTCGAATTCTGGGTGCCCCTATAGAAGCGAATGGCTCGCCGCCTACAGAGGATCGTGCTATCGCTCGCCGCCGCGACCACGCTCGGCGATGAGCCGCACACGTCTCAGCCCGCGAGCCTCGCGGCGATTGACATGGCGGCCACGAAAGAGCTCGTGATGATGAACGAGAAGGTGGTGCTCCTGCTCCACACTAGAGGCTGCCATCGCGCCGAGAGCTTCTCGCCGACGCTGGCGTCCGTGGCCGAGCGAGTGCCCGGGCTCGAGTTTGCCCGCCTGAGCCTCGAGCCTGATGCGACCGACACGGGCGGCGGCTTTGCCAAGGGCGTCGAAGCGGGCCGGCCGATGCTGAAGGCCTTCTTCCGCAACGCTCCGCCTGGCAAGCGTGTGCTGGAGTACGCAGGCCCGCCGAACGAGGCTGCTGTGCTGGAGTGGGCGAGGGCGGTCGACGCGTGGGACGGCAGCGACGCGCTCGCTGACGGG
>NW_005200819.1:0-4273 GCF_000372725.1 Emiliania huxleyi CCMP1516 | reverse complement strand
GGGGTCGCAGCTGCCTCTGGAAGGCACCGAGATGTACCTTTTTCGCGCAAATGGTCAAAATCAAGGTTTTGTAACGCGAGCTGTGCCACAGTGAAATGGCACTAGCCATAAAGCCCCCCTAAGAGCAGCATCAGCAAGTACCTCGCTCCCCGGCTCGGCCTCGGCTCCACCTCCTGTGGCCCTGGTGTGCTCCAGTGCTCGCTGCTGGCTCGTTGTGCGAGCGTATACGCAATACGGCTCCCTCCTCACTGCATCTCGAACTGGATTCCCCGAATTGATTTTCCTAGCGTCGTCAAAGTGAGCTGAAAGCTCGCTCGAAGAGCCATCCGATGATTTTTTCAGCCGTCCAACACAGATGGCAGGACGCCAATAATTAATTAACCCAATCATCACGCCACACCACTTTGGCGACTTTTCATTGGGACGCGCGATCGATCGGCCGAGAATCGAGATATGGCAGGCGAGGGCGTCACGGCCATGATCGTGGCTGCCGACGACGGCGAAGGCATGTCACCAGGTACCACAAACGTGTCGCCCAGCGTGTCTCAGCCAGAGGCGCCGCACGTGGACGCGGTGATGCGAGGCGACGAAGCGGCGGTACGTTCGTGGCTCGAGAGAGGCGGGCGAGCAAACACCGCACACGAGAATGGCGAGGTAACCGGCGTTTCCCTGCTGATGGACGCCGCCTGCCAGGGCCACGAGCGGGTGGCCGCCTTGCTGCTGCAGCACGGCGCTCAAGTCAACCTGCAGAGCAGCGAAGGCGCCACCGCGCTTATGCTCGCCGCCATTGGCGGCCACGAGCGGGTGATCGAGCTGCTGCTTCAGCGCGGCGCGGAGATCAACAAGCAGAATAGCAAAGGTCGCAACGCGCTGATGGGCGCCGCCCGCTACGGCCACGAGCGGGTGGTCGAGCTGCTGCTGCGGCACGGTGCGGATGCCAACATGCAGAACAGCAACGGCGGCACCGCGCTGATGTACGCCGCTGGCAACGGCCACGAGCGAGTGGTCGAGCTGCTGCTGCAGCGCGGCGGGGAGATCAACCAGCAGGGCAGCAATGGCAGCACCGCGCTGATGGCCGCCGCCCAGGAGGGCCGCGAGCGAGTGGTCGACATGCTGCTGGAGCGCGGCGCGGAGGTCAACCTGCAGAACAACATCGGCCTCACCGCGCTGGTGCTCGCCGCCGGCAAAGGCCACGAGCGGGTGGTCGAGCTGCTACTTCAGCATGGCGCGGAGATCAACCTGCAGGAGAGCAAAGGTCGCACCGCGCTGATATTCGCCGCCGGCAGCGGTCACGAGCGAGTGGTTATCTTGCTGCTTCAGCGCGGCGCGGAGGTCAACCTGCAGAGCAGCGCCGGCCGCACCGCGCTAATGCTCGCCACCCGCAATGGCCACGAGCGGGTGGTGTACTCCCTGCTCCAGCGCGGCGCGGATGCCAACCTACAGGACAGCATCGGCGGCACCGCGCTGATGACCGCCGCCCAGGAGGGCCACGAGCGAGTGGTCGACATGTTGCTTCAGCGCGGCGCTGAGGTCAACAAGCAAGACGGCTACGGCGACACCGCGCTGATGCTCGCTGCTCTCAAAGGCCACGAGATGGTGGTCGAGTTGCTGATTCGGCACGGCGCGGAGGTCAATGTGCAGGGCAGCCGAGGCCTCACCGCGCTGATGGGCGCCGCCGGCCAAGGCCACGAGGGGGTGGTCGACGTGCTGCTGCGGCGCGGCGCGGAGGTCGACCTGCAGGACCGCAATGGCGGCACCGCGCTGATGGGCGCCGCCGCCAGCGGACACCTCCCCATCATGCTCTGCCTGCTGCAGGCGGGCGCGGATACAAAGCTGCGCACTCAGAATGGCCGATCAGCTCTTCAGATGGCCAAGGAGGCCAAGCCTGCGACTGCCGACGCCGCCGGCGCTCCTCCAAAGGACCACGCCGGGTGCGCGCGCGCTCTCACAGAGCATGCAGCGGCGCTGAGGGAGGCGGAGGCGGCAGAGAAGGCGGCGGAGAAGGCGCTCGAGGCCAAGAGGCGGCGCGAGCAGCGCGAGCGGGAGGAGGAGGCGGCGGCGCGAGAGCGCGAGCATACGGCACGACAGCGCGAAGCAGAGCGAGCGGCGGACGAGGCGCGGCGAGCGGCGGACGCTGCGGCACTGGAGGAGCAGAAGCGAGCGATTGCGGCGGAGACGGAGGCGAAGCTGGCCGCTGAGCGCGCGGCGGCAGAGGAGACGCTGCGGGCGAGGAAGGCAGCGAGGCAAGCAGTAGAGGAGGCGCAGCTTGCGGAGCAGCGGGCGGCGGCGGCTGCACGCAACGCGGCTAAAGCAGAGGCGGAGCGGCGCGAGAAGGAGGCTGCGGACAGGAGGGCGGAGGAGGAGAAGGCAAAGCGGCTGGCGAAGGCGGCCGAGAAGAAAGCGACTAGGAAGGAGGGCAAGGCGAAGAACAAGGAGGCCAAGAAGGCGCCGCCTGCCTTCAAGCTCGAGGAGGAGCGGAGGGCGAAGGCTGCGGCCGATGTCCGCGAGCAGGAGGAAAAGGCGGCGCGGTTGGCTGCTGAGCAGGAGGCGGCGAGGCGATCGGAGCGCGTGGCTGCCGAGCTAGCGGGAGCGGCGGAGCAGGCGGCGCTGCGAGAGGATGCGGAGCTGGCAGAGGCGCTACGCCGCGGTTGTGGCTAGTGGAGGGTGCTGTACAATCCGAGGGCGTTCCCATGCGATGGCCTCACGGGCCCGGGCGAGGATCGTGGCTCGAAAAATCAAAAAGTACCATCCGTGGGGGCGAGATTTTTACTTGTCAAGCTCGATTTTGACCCAGAACTAGACAGAACGGCCCCAAATCGGCCCGGAACCGACCCGTGGGGGCCCGTCTGCCGCACCCAGCTCCGATGCGCGATGGGAGGGTCGCGCGCCGTTCCCCGCGGCTCGGGCGGGCCACGCAGACGCGGCGGGAGAGCTTCCCGTGCCCTGTGAGTGCCGCCACACCGCCTCAAATAGGTTTGCTAAGTGGGGTTTGCCTCAAAGTGCGCAAACTCTGAGTCATGACAGCACGCTTTCGAACACAACGTAAACCCGCTCTACGTAACCACCGCCGCGGTGCGACTGTACTCACAGTCAACCATTCATTCGCCTCCGGCTCCGCACACGGCGGCAAGTGTTGGCTGTTGCCGCCTGACCCTGCCGATTGCCCCACAAGCTTGCGCGAGGGCCGCAAAAGCGAAAGGCTCCTCGCAGCGGTCCTCGACGCGCCGGCTGCATTCTCGACTCTCAACATGCCTGGTACGGGGGATGCGCAAACAGAGATGTCCCCTGGCGGTCTGCCCCTTCCCTCTCCGCCCCAACGCCGCCGCGGCGCTCGGCCAATCAGTCGATCGGCTCGGCGGCGGGCGGATCGGCGGCGATGCGCCCACAGCTCGCGCTCGGGTCGCCTAGAGGGAAGACCGGCGCGAGGCCTTGAGGCAAAACGGTATGTGCAGCCGGGTGTGTGCGGCTCGTGGCTTGGCGCTCGCCGTATGGAACGCGAGCCAGCTCGCCTTCGGCCGCGCCGAGCCACGCGGGGGTGCCCTCCGGCTCATGCAGCACGAGAGCCGAGGACGAGGCGACGCCACCGCCGAGCGGCCGCGGGGAGGCCTCGGTGAACGGCGGACGCACACTGCCCTCGTCCGCCCCGCTCTGCTTGAGCGTCGCCGCGACATCGAATGGGCGCAGCGTGCAGGACGTCTTGCCCTCCTTGGCCGCAGCGGCAAAGATCACCTCGAGGCCGGCGGAGTCGGACGCGACGTGGCGCGTGCCGTTGACGTGGTATTGGACCTTGTCCACGCTCAGCTCGAGTGAGCTTTTGAACTCCTGCTGGATCGCCTCGAAGCTCACACCCTTCGCAACGACTGCGGCGAAACACCCTGCGATCTTCGGGTGCTCGAGGTAGACGACGTCGATGGGAGCCTTGCGGGTCGCTGCCGCGCGCGGCTTCTTGGGCGGCGCCTATGCGCAAACAGCCAAGCGCCCCGTGTCGCGGTGCGCGGTGCGCGGCACGGGGCATCCTCTCTCCGGCGGCGGCGCCTTGGGTGCCTTGCTCTTCGCCGGGCGCTTCTTGGCCCCGCCCTTCTTCGGAGCCTACGGCGGCGTCGCAACGGCGTGTTTGGGAGCGCCGTGCGCGGGTCGCACGCACCGCGCGTGCTGACGCCGGATCCTCGCCGCCGCCGCCATCCCCGTCGCTCTCGTCGTTGTCCAGGTCGACGGGCTTCGAGGCGGAGCGGAGGACGCGCTGTGGGCTCGCGTTCTCGGCGGACCGACGCCG
>NW_005200820.1:5236-7806 GCF_000372725.1 Emiliania huxleyi CCMP1516 | reverse complement strand
AAAAAAGGCCCCCCCCCCCCTTAAAAGAATATCCCCCTCTTCGGGAACAGATCCCGGGGGGACACCGGGTAATTTGGGGGTCCGTTTCTGGGGGGGGGGTGGGATTTTTTTTTTTTTAAGAAAAAAGGGGAACCAAAGGGGGGTGGGGTTCCGCCCCCCCGGAAATCCAGGGGCAAGGGGCCCCGGCCTTTAAAACCCAATTTCCCGGGTTTCCCGATCCCCCCCCCCTTCGGGGGGGGGGGGGGGCCCCCAACGCCCCCGAGAGAGGAGCCTTTCCCCCCACCCCGATGGGGTTTTGAGGGGGCCCCTTTGGCGAGGGGGATCCCTGGCCCCCCCCCCCCCCCCCCCTTGGGCCGGCGGACACAGCGGCGCCCCCGGCCAAGCGGCGAACGTGGCCCTCGAGGGCGATCCCCCCGAGGGCCGAGGACGAATCCCTCCGTCACACGGCTGACATACGGTACAATGACACGGCGATCCGTGTGAGGGCGAATCCCTCGCCGAGGGGGATCCCTCGCCCCCCCCCCCCCTCCCCCCCTCGGCCGGCGGACACAGCGGCGCCATCGACCGAGCGGCGAACGTGGCCCTCGAGGGCGATCCCTCCGAGGGCCGAGGGCGATCCCTCCGTCACACGGCTGACGTACGATACGAAACCGACTCCTCGGGTGGTGGCCGCCCTCCCTCTCTCTAAGATAAGATAGTTCGATTATAGATTTAAATAATATGTATAGAAAGTGATGTGCGAGCGCGTACACATCTTGACGTCAAAGAAATCAGTGTTCTCACTATGTGCTCATCTCTGTTCAACATTAAAGTGCGGCACATCGCTTATTTTGTGGGTGGGCCACCGGCGAGACCTTAGCTTCCGGCAGCAGCATTTGCGCAGCGCGATCCATGGCGCCTCCACCTGTCAGAGAGTAGTGTCGTGACTTCTGTGAGCAACCGGGCTGAGGACTTCTAGAGCTCCTGAGGACCGCTAGTCTATACCTGGCCCACAACGTCACGCACCTAACATTTGACAGATTTTCTTTTGACATTTGTTATGTTTTGCAGTTAAAGGTGGAGGTGGGGCCACCATCGGTCCGTTCGAGAGCAGTGCCTTGCCTCTCTAATATGGGCCACCGGTGAGACCTTGTACCTTCCGGAGTATTTGCGCAGCGCGATCCATGTGGCGTCTGTCACCTCTGTGAGGACTCTTGGGCTGAGGACCTCTTGCTGAGGACCTCTTGGGCTGAGGACCTCTGGTCTGAGGAAGGAAGCTGCCACCCCTGTCAACAGGAGGGGAAAGAAGGAAGTAGGAGAAAGAAAGAAAGACAACGCCGAGCTCGTCAAAAGGAGGACCTAGGACCGATTGGAAGGCGTCGCAGAGAGGCGTCCTCGGCCCAGACAGATGCCTCAGCCGGTCCTCACAGAGGTCCTCACAGAGTGACTGAGCAGCGCCAAATGGATCGCGGCCGTGGCGCAACTGCTGCTGCCGGGAGAAAGATACCAGATATCTCACAGGGAGGGAGAGGTGGGCTCGAGGGCTCCCCTGCCCGAGAAGGTCGCGGGGCCTGCGCAGAGCTCGCTCTGCGTGATGCCGCTCGAGCTTGGGCGTGCACGCCAAGGGTCACGCGCAAGCAAGAGCAAACAACTGGACAATTCACAGCTGAGCTTACCCAGAGAACTCCGTTCTCGCCCAAAACATGTCTGTGAACGGCGCCGTGTGAGCTCGTACAGTCAGCGCCGCCGAGCAACGTAACATGGGCAAAAAGAAGCCCAAAGCGCGTGACGAGGGCTCCGCCTCGGCCCCTGCACCGGCCCGAGCGAACAGGCGCCCGCCCAGCCGCTACCGCATGGGCGGCAAGGTGCCGGGCGGCTTCCGCATCGGCGAGCGCGTCTACCTCACGGCGTTCGAGCAGTCATCCGACAAGGAGGAGACCCCTGACCGGTTCATGGTGACGGGCTGGGGCGAGGTCAGCGCCACCCTCGCCGCCAGCCACGCCGCCGTGTCGCGCCTGCGCGCCGCCGCCGATACGAAACCGCCGCGTCGCCGCCGGTCGCTCAGCCGCCGCAGCCCGCCGCCTTCTCCACACCGCTGTCAACGCCGCCGCCCGCAGGTCATCGGCGTCGCAAGCGCGGGCGAGTTCCTCGGCAAGGAGGGCGTGCGCGTGCGGCTGGAGGGCGGGAGCGAGGTCAACTGCGGCGTCGCTTCGCTGAACCGCGAGGTCAACACACACTCACACGACACGAAACGCACACACCGACACACACTTCTCCGCCCTCCGACCCACGCTCACTCATGACACACCCTGCCCCCCCGCCCTGTGCCCGCCGCACGCACGCACACACCCACGGCCCGAATTGACCCCCCCCCCCCCCCTCACCGACCCCACCGGCAGGGCCCGCCGCCCCGCGTCCCGGGCGGGGACGCACCACACACACACCGCCCCCGGGAAGCGGAGCCCCAGCCACCGGGGCGACGCACCGCGGGCAGCGGGCGCCGCCGGGAGCAGGACCCCGGACGGGGAGCAGCCCCACAACACCGGCCCCGGCCAGGGGGGGCCGGACGGAGACACCCCCCCGCCGGGCGG
>NW_005200820.1:0-1703 GCF_000372725.1 Emiliania huxleyi CCMP1516 | reverse complement strand
CCCCCGGGGGAGGCGAAGGAAGGCCCCTGGCCCTCTTTCGGGGGGGGGGGGGACCCGAGGGGGAAAACGTCCAGTTTTTTCGTTTTGGGAAAAGACCTTTTCCGGGACCTTCCACCCTTTTCCCCCGGCCCCCCCCCCCCGCGAACCACCCACCACCACCACCACACACACACACACCATTTGGCCGCCCCAGGACGCTGCGCCTTGCCCCGCGGACCTCACGCCAGCCCCACCCGGCGCCTTTGACCTCGCTCGGCGCCCTCGCCACCGCACGGCCCTCCCTGTCGCCCGCAACCCCCCCCCCCCCAAACACACACACACACACACACACACACACACACACACACACACACACCGCCCCCCTCCCCCCCCGACAGCTGCACTGCTCCGTCGGCCTCTTCTTCGACATGCGCGGCGTCTTCTACGAGGAGAAGTTCCAGCGGCTGGTGCGCGAGATATAGCCGAGACACAGTCGAGATATTATACGAGGACGATAAGTGCCAGCGGCTGGTGCGCGCCCCGCAAAGACGCGACACAAGCCACATTCCCCACCCCCCTCCGCAGCAATGCAGACGACACCCATTCTCAGGTGCGCGCCTTTGTCAAAAAGTACCTGCTGGCGACGGTCGGCGACGCCGAGGAGGTCGCCGCCCCTCGCTCCTCCTCCTCTGAGTCGTTGGGTGAGTCGTCGGGCGATGACGACGGGGAGGGGAAGAACGGCAACGGGGTGCGCCGGAACAAGGACGCCAGGAAATACTGAGCGCGAGGCTGCGTGTTTGCGTCAAAAAAAGATACCGTACGGCACTCTAGAGAGCAACCGCGAACGCGAGTGACGGTCTTCTCTGTTGTCACTGGCAGTGAGCGTCTGCAGACTGCACATGAGAGCAGGGGCGGAACGAGCCGTACGTGCTACGGCTTTACGTCAGTACGGGGTCGCGGGGTGTGGATGTAGGGGGCCCACAGCGCCCCAAAATCCGCCACCAGTGTGGGTCCTCGGATTTCGCGCAATCGCTTGACTCTGAAAAGCTCGCCTATCCCTGCGGTGAGCGCTGTGGTCGCCGCAGACTGGCTCCGACTTGACGGGGGCATGGAGACGTGATGCCTCCATGCCCCCGTCGAGTCAAAATCGACATGCGAGGCGATCTTTGGCCCGCCAGAGGGATAGGCGGCGTTTTGGGCGACAAACAGCGCTGCGACCGCGAAGTGGCGGTGGACATGCTCCCATGGTGCCGACGCGGCGCCGGAGTGGCCGGCGCTGCTCGCCGCGACCACGACGGCTACTCCGATGCGCCGGGCCGACCCGTCCTACCCGACGGTGGCACTCTTCCACGTCTCGCTCACGCTGAGAAAAATTCTGAAACGGCGTGCAGCAGAGTCGCCGACGAGTCGGTGCGTGTGCCTCCTCGTGTCGCGCATCGTTCTCACCCATCCATAAACTCACTTTGGCCTCACTAAAGCGAAGGCTGAATCCTCAATCCTCAGATTTTAGATTAGGACGCTGTGGGCCCTCTAGTGGAGGGTGCGTTGACCCGGGGTTGTGCGCTGGGCCCTTCTGCTCGGCTCCAGCGAGTGGACAAGTGTTGTCATCAACACAGCAGAAGGATCTGACCTCAGGGCTGATGTAACTAAGCGCTGGTAGCGTGGTTCAACCTCACACACATGGTCTCACAGTGTGCCGGCAGTCGCCGAGCAGTGACCGCAGT
>NW_005200821.1:5644-7549 GCF_000372725.1 Emiliania huxleyi CCMP1516 | reverse complement strand
GCGGAGCGACGCGGGTCGAGCGGCGCGCGCGTGTGCGAAATGCGACAACAGACGACAGACGACAGACGCCTGAGCGCTGAACGACTGAACGACCGTCGCTTCCGAGGCCCAAATACCAGCGCATCGCCGCCTGTGCAAAGATCAAGGCAGAAACAGTGCAATCTCGCGCTCACCACAATAGTAGAGAGGGGCATCGGGCCAGAGCGTGATACACGCACCAGGGGACCAGGTAAGGGTCGGGATCACAATATTGTGAGTGCCTCACAATATAAATTTTCTCGGATAGATATCACGCGGCTGACCACCAACTCTCCGCCAAACTCTGCTGTAACTCATTGAACTCTTGATGCTGGGGCTGACGTCAGGGGGGGAGTGGGGGAGCGGGGAGCAGCTCCCAACAGGGTCATGTTGAAACAGCCTTGCTGAGCGTAACTTTTCCAGGTGAAGGTATCGCAATGAGTTGACGAAAATCAAGAGGCTGCGCCTAATATAAAGTTGCCTAAAATAAAGTTACGCTTCCTGCATTGGTTCTGCGGCACCGATTAGTCGGCGCGTCTTGTACGCAGCTGGGTGCAACTAACGAGGTGACCCCGGCCGCGCGCGTGTGGGTGTCAGGTCACACACTCTCACCCAGGCGCACAGTGCACAGGTACAGGTACAGGTGAGGTGACCCCGGGTGAAATTCTGAAAAACGTGCAGCACTTCTAGCCGACATCGACAAAAGTCACTCTCTAGCCCCGCGGCGAGCGGCCCCGCCGGAGGCGAAAAGGAAGGAGCGTGGACACGTCCGGTCAAGTCGGTTACGCGGAGGGGTTACACCGAGGTCTCTGCGCGGGATGTGCTGGGGGGCTGCCCCCCAGTCGATTGCCGCATAGTTCGTCGATGTAACCCTATCATAAACCTCTTATTCACACCTTGCACTTTTGAAAAAAGAAATGTCCGACTTTTGTCGAAGATCCGGAGGGTTTATCGGAGCATCACCCCGTCGCTCTTTTTCTCTCTTTCACTATACTGTACGGTGCTAAAGGAAGTTCCTATTCCCGAGAGAGCGATCGTCTTCGTCGCACGTGTGTGGTGTGTGACCATGACCACCTTAAGAGCGACCGGTGACGACTGTGACGTATATTTTTTCTGCATAGATTCTCTCCATTCCTGGGGCCGCGAGAGGCGCGTGTTGGTGTTTATTTCGGCGACCCTCGAGCAAGAGCGAGGGTCTTTCTTTTTAGCCACACACACCCCGGTAGGGTACACGACGAATTTTGGCTGTAAGAGTCGCTCGATTCACACGCTCGCGGCCTCGACGAGCACCCGCTCGCACACGCACGCCCCGGTGTCCACGACCACGCCGACGCAACCGTCCGTGTCTGCGCACGCCGCCGCAGCGACCGGTGCGAGCCGCACCCCCTCCAGCCCGGCCCACCAACGCTGCACCTGGCGGTGGGGGACGCCGGGCGGCTCAGGGTAGCGCTCGATAGGGCCGCTGCAGCGGGAGGCGCCTGCGCGCGAGACACCGGGCCGGCTCGGCGATCTCCAGCCGCGGCCGCCCACGCGCGCTCAAACGAGGCCGCGCTGCCGGGCGGGAGAGACGCGTTGAGTCGCCGCTGCGCCGTGCCCGTCGTCGGGTCGAGCAGCCTAACCCTCGACGTCATCTCGGGTCATCTCGCGTCACCTGCAGCCCCGCCGCGCCGTCGGGCCGGCTCCTCCGGTTGCCCGGGTAGGCGGTGCCGCTCAGCGCGCCGTGCGGCGGCGGGGCGGTGCCGTTGCCGCCGTCGCCAAGGGCCCAGACCACGGGCCAGCCGTGCGAGTCTGCGAGTCGCCTCAGCCGCGCGCCGTCGGCGGAGCCAAAGAGCGCGCCGAAGAAGGGGAGGACGAGCTTGATGTCGTCGGGCCGCGGGTTGCCGAGCA
>NW_005200821.1:0-2372 GCF_000372725.1 Emiliania huxleyi CCMP1516 | reverse complement strand
ATCTTATTTTGCTCGGGTATCTCCTCCTCCCATGTCGCGTTCGTATCGAGGCCCGGGGTCCCCTCCAGCTCTTTATCACTCGATTGTCCGTCCTCTCTCGACCCCAGGTGCGTGCCGCTGTCTGGCGCCGGTTTCTTCCCTCCGAGGTTGGTTCGCCCTTCTTCGAACGTGTGTTCTGTCATATTGGGGCCGTGTGTGCACACCCCGTTATTACCTCCCTGCTGTATTCGACGAATCGATCAAGCACATCGCCCTCCACGACGGTGCATCACCCTTTCCATCGCACGTCTCTAGTGCTCTGTCCGCTTGCGTCTCCTCCGGCCCGCGCCATGCGCTCCCTAGCCGTCTGCGGTGCTCTAGCCACTCTCGGAAGGACGCCGCTTGCCATCTCACGCCTTGCGCATGCATCAGCTCCCGCTCCCATGTGATAGCCAAATCACCGACATACCCAACGCTCGCCATCTTATCATGCCACACCCAGCTGTCGCTCTGCTCGCCTTCCCATTCGCAGAGGTACTCCCATCCGTGTCCGTCCTCCTCCGTGCCCCCCCCGTAGCAGGTCGGCGCCTTCCTTGCTGCCTTCACCTTCAGCACCCTGTCGGGCGCCCTCCATCCCGTCTTCTGTCTGTGTGCGCTCTGCTGTGTTACCGCCCACTTCCACTCCCTTCGCAGCTACGCCCACTCTGGTCGCATCAGCTGCTCAGTCAGCCTCTCGAATTCGCTTTGTTCCGTCGTGTTGTCTCTGAGGCCATAGACTCGCTTCATTTGCCGCCACGTCAACACTTCCCCGGTGCCCCATTGTGACACGTCCGACCATGAAGCTATCCCCTGCTTGGCTAGGTTGCGTGCGAAGTCACATGCGAGGCCTTGGTTATTCCAGCCGTGACGCCTCGTCTCGAGGAGGAGCGGGCCCGACGCTCTCTTTCGGCTCTCTGTCGTTCTCCACGCCTCGGGTCTAAGCGGCCCCTTCTTGCTCTCTTCCCACCCCGCTGTCGTGACCGTCTCCACCCCACACCTCCATTTTGCCTTTAGATATGCTTTGATCATTAGTTCGTCCGAGAGCTCCCTTTCCCAGTCCCAGCTCGGCTTCCACTCCAGCGGGTTATCACTTCGAACAAACAACGGGCTGGCTCCGGGGCTCGCCTGCACACCGCGACAAGGAGGGCAAACCCACGGGGCGAGTGGACTGCTTCAAGGCCGTCGGCACCTTCTTTGGCGACCCTGAAGCCTGCAAGAAGGAGCTCACCGCGCACCTCAGGAAGAAGCTCGCGCCGCTCGACGTCATCGACACGATCGTCGACACTGACTGCGTCACGAACACCTCGCAGCTCCGCCTCAACCTCGTCCAACGGATCGCCTGCGCAAAGACCAAGTACATTGCCGGCATCACGCCGCCCAATGTCGCGTGCGAGGCTCTCGAGTTTGCGCACAACCGCATCCGCAAGTCCTTTGAGAGCATTGCTCGCGCCGACGCCTCGCCCCAGGCGCTCCGCGACCTCGCGTGGCTCCAGGCACAGCTGCCGACCGAGATGGGCGGGTGCAACATCGATACCGCCTTCTCGCGCGCCGACAGCGACTTCTCCAAGCATGTCGCTCCTCAAGAACTGGCGCACCCTCGTCGCCCACAACCCCGACTTCGCCCACGACGAGGGAGGTGCATCCAAGTACCCCGCCATCACCGCAGCTATCGCCACCTACGAGTCCGCCCTCTCGGACTGGAAGGAGGTGTGCGAGAAGCGCACCGCCCGCGACAAAAACAAGTACTACACCGTCCGCGGCGGCTACCTGACTGAGTTCTACCCCAAGAGCGTCCCGCTCCCCGAGCCCGAGTCCCTTCCAGCTACCGACGCGATTCTCAATGGCACTTGCAAATCCACGTACCCGCGGCCGCGGGCGCTCGCTGCCATCAAGAATCACAAGGACTGGTACGCGCACCAGGAGCTCGTCAAGGCGCGGGATGTGCACGTCAAGAACAACCCGTCCCTCGGAGACAGCGCCGTCAACAACCGCGAAGCCGCGCGCTTCGTCTCCGCCTCAACGCCTTTCGCCGGCAAGGCCTTCGATGTCCGTGTCGACGGTACGTACGCCACCGCCCTCTCCTCCGACACCCTCCAGGACGAGCTCCAGCGAAAGCTCGGCCTTTGGCTCTCCGCGGCGCTTCCCACCCTTCGGGTCGCGCTCGAGCGGGGCATGCCAGTCGATTTCTTCGGCGACTACCTTTACAACAAGGCCCACCACCGGCGGCCCCACGACGGCGTCCTCGCCGCCTGGGCGGACGCGATGCGCGCCCCGGCCAACGCGCCGGTCGTGCACGGCGACAAGGAGAAACCAGAGCTCACCCGGCAGTACAACGAGGGGTACAAGACTGACCT
>NW_005200822.1:0-4279 GCF_000372725.1 Emiliania huxleyi CCMP1516 | reverse complement strand
GCCGGGCGGCATCGCCAACGCGTCGCACTTGACCTTCGATGCCTTGCATGCCACACAAGACTTGAGGGGGGTGGGCATTCCACCCGATTTTTTATTCAAGAGTGCTTGTAGCGCGCGACACCGGTCCCTCGCCTGCGTTGGGATGAGGCGAAGACGCGTCAGGGGCGCGGAGAGAGGCGCGGCGGAGAGCGCCGCAGGGTTAGGATGTGTAGGGTGTGTCGCCCGGGTAGGCTGTGTAGCCGAGCGCGCCGACGGCTCGCGCGAGATTGAGGTACTCTGTGCCCCAAGCGTGAGCTGTGGCTGTGTGAGGGCCTGGGCTGCTCGGCGGGGAGAAAAGAATTCTTCGGACGCGCTCTCTCACAGAAAAGAAATCGTGCTGGTGCTAAACGTTGATATTGAAAAGGAAATCGCGCTCACGGACTCCACACCCGAAAGAAAGAGAGGGGGCTCGCAGGAGAGGTGACGAGTGAACTACAGGTAGTGGGAAAGAGAGGCACACCGCTGGCTGAGAAAAAACAAAAACGGGGGTAGACACAATGCTAAGTCTGTATTTTGTATTTTTGAGCCACGCTGAACGAAATGAACGTAGAGCCGAACGGGAGGGAGCCGGGGAAGAAGACTCCGAGGAGGACGAAACACCAGTGGTGGTAATCCCGTCGTCAGCTGTCACGATACACCCGAAGGGGACCCCTCCAGATCGAGACGGACTTCATGAACGGCCGAGCAACATTTCTTCGTTAATATTATTAATTGATGCTTTTTGCACGGCTGAGCCCCCCCCCCCCCCCCCTCCCTCCCCCGAGCCCTCTTGCACAACAGGAATTAGGTGCCTGGTAGGCTTGGCTGCAAAGGGGATTTTCGCGTTTTGTTTTTTTATTCAGGGTTTTGCAACTGATTCCGTTTGATTCAGATTTTTAGCAATACCAAACAACTCTAACACTCACACGTCATTTGGTTTTTGTTTTTTCCGTTTGCAACAAACGGAATCAAGAAAGAAAACATCCAAAAGCAGGCGGCGTCTCATGCTCGACCAGGATCGCCGTCCCGGCGCGAGAATGCAGCCGGGCTTGCCGTCGTCCAGCTCTTTTTGCTTCGGCTCGTCGTCAGCGACGCGCCAGTCCTGGCGCAGCCGCCCCGCCGTGCGGTCCACGGCCTTGCAGCCCGTCGACGCGCCCGACGACGTGACCGCGGCCGAGATGGAGGCCTTCATGGACCACATCCAGCCGAGCTTGTACCAGCCGCCCGACGACAGCGACATCGCCCATGAGTTCACGGCGTGGCTGGCGGCGAGACGTTGCGGACCGCCGCCGGTGCAGGCCGCCCTCGCGACTCGCAGGCCGACGTCGCCGCACCCGACGCCGCCGGCGGCGAGGAGTCGCCCGACAACGAGACGGGGCGCGCGACTCCGCCCGCACCTGCGCCGGCGGCGGCGTCCGGCCGCCGGCGCCGGCGCAAGCCGCTCGCCGGCGGCGGCGGCGAGAAGGAGAACGCGGACGTCGAGATGGACGCGCTCATGGTCGAGCGGCCCCGGCCTGCGCAGACGGAGCAGCGCTGGCGCGCCGTCCTTGCCGCGCGCCACGAGGATTACGACCGGGAGCTCGAGAAGGACAACCCGGAGCGGCCGTGGCACAGGGTGCCACACTTCCAGGGCGACATCAAGGCGGAGTGCGAGCTGTGGGCGAGGGTGGTGCGCGCGCTCGGCGAGGCATACGCGCGTCACCACTGGGTCATCGACCGCGTCGAGTTTGACCCCGACCCCAAGAACCGCTCGCGAGCCGAAGCCACGCGACGCAGGCGTCACAAGAGGCTGCGGGAGGCGGCGAAGCGGGCGGAGGAAAAGGCCGCGGCTGCCGCCGCCGCCACCGCGACGCCGTCGCCCGCCGCCGCCGCGGCGGCGGCGGCGGAGGCCTCGGAGGGCGCGGCGGCGGAGGAGGAGCTGAATGCGGTGCGGCGAGCGCAGGCAGGAAAGACCGCTGCACGGCTGTTTGACGACCTGGAGGACGGCGAGGAGGAGGGGGAGGGGGAGGCGGCTCGCGAGGCGTCGGCGCGCACGCTATCCATCACCACTGATGCCTTGCTGGGCGTTCTCGACGCGGCCGACGGAGGCACCGTCGAGACGAAGGACGCGTACCAGACGGCGGACAAGCCGCTGGGCGAGGGGGAGGCAACGGAGGCGGTCGAGAAGGACAACATCACCATCGCCTTCAACAGGAGCATCGTCCGCGAGGTGCGGCGGCTCCTGCAGACGTACGGCGGCGATCACAGGCCGCCGAGCATGGGCGCTGAGATGCACTACGAACTCGCTGCGATGGAGGGCCCGTACGCTGACCCGAACGCCTTCTCGTGCGACCCGGACTCGCTGTCCACGCAACAGCTCGACGCGCGTTTGCTACTGTGGTACCGGCAGTGCCTCCCCAAGCCGCCGCAATGGCGCGCCGACCCAAAGCTCAAGCAGCAGCCCTGGCGCGGCGCCGATGGGCAGGAGCTGCTGCTGCCGCAGTGCTGGCCGTTGCATTGGCTGACGCGCGCGCGGCTGCTCGGCGCGCGGCGCGGCGTCGCGCTGACGCTGCGCGAGGCGGACGCAGAGGCGCACGGCGAGGCGCCGCACGCGCCGCAGCTCGTCGCGGACGCAAAGTTCGCGTTCGAGGTGGCGCTGCGCGAGCAGCAGCCCGCAGGCGCTCTCTATGAGAGCTACCGCCGCCTAGCGGCGGCTCTCGCGCACTCGCGGCGCACTCGCGCGGGGCTCGCGCTCCGCCACCTGGCCCTTTGCCCGGCGTGCAGCGACGCCCTCTGCTTCCCGGCGCAGCACCTCCCGGCCGTGACGCGCTACACGCTGCCGCCCGTGGTGCAGCGCGCCGGCTGCAGCGATTGCGACTACTTGGCGATGCGGCGCATGCTCGCCGCCCGCACGTCGTCGTACAACGAGTGCACCGCGAAGGACGCGGCGGAGTGGCTGCGCGGGCTCGAGCAGGCTGACGCCGTCAAGCACGCGTGGGGCGTCGTCGTCGTCGACGCCATCAACCGCCCGCCCCACGCGGCGACGCGGCTCGCCATCATGGAGGGCACGTTCGACCACGACTCCTTTGCCGCGTTCCTGCGGGCGACGCCCGGCGTGGCCGTGCCCTATTGTGGGGCGCATGGGCCGCCGCGGTCCGCGGCGGACGATGCGCCGATGCCGGGCGCGCCACCGGGCGCGCCGATGCCGGGCGCGCCGATGACGGACGCGCCAATCCCGGGCGAGCCGCCGGCCCCGGCGGCGGCGGAGGATGCGCCGATGCCGGGCGGCGGGCAGGACGCGCACCGTAACGGCTGCGCGTGCCCCGGGGGCTGCCCGGGCGTCCCCTCGTTCCTCCCGTTGAATCCGTGCTGCGAGTGCGAGTAGTGAGTCTCCGTCGTCGCTTCCCACACTGCGCGGCGTGTGGGTGGGGGTCTCTGTTGATCACTGTACTGTACTCTCGCTCTCTCTCTCGCTCGCTCGCTCTCTCGCTCGCTCGCTCGCTCTCTCTCTCTCTCTCTGTGTGTGAGTGTGTGTGTGTGTGTGTGTGTGTGTGTGTGTGTGAGTGTGAGTGCGTGTCTCTCGCTGAGCTAATTCCTCTGACTCCCGCGCCCGATCCTTGGACCTTGTGGTTGCTGCGAAGTGCGCGAGGAGAGTGAGAGTCTCGTCGTCGTGTCGGGCGTAGCTGCTTTTTGGAAACATGTTTCTACTCGTTGGACCGGAGATGGGGGGGCAGGTGCACACCCCCTGCGCTGCTCAATCTCTGAGATGTTACTCCAGACACCGTACCGCCGTGTCTGTATCTCTCGTTGGTCGTTCTCCCAAACATCTCCCGCAGCTCAAAGCGATCTCCCCTAATCTCCACGGCACCCACCGCCCGCGCACACTACTCGCCGACGACTCGAGAGTCGCGCGCACGCACAACCCAGCCGTCGAGCAAGCGGTCATGACCAGAGGCGCCCGCGGAGGGACAACCGGGATCGCCCTCGTCTGAGCCAGAGCCAGCCCCTGGCCCCTGGCCGCGCGCGCGGCCTTCTCTCCGGCCCGCATCCACCGCAGCGGCGGTCGCCGCTGCGAAGACCGCGGCCGCGCGACACCTCCACGAGCTTACGATCGAGCGCCCGGAGGTGCTCGGGCTGAGTGACGTCGCGAGACCTCGAGACGCCTGCGCACGCCCGTGCACGCGGCAGAGCGACAGCGGCACCACCTCCGTCGGGCGCCGAACAAACTTTGCTTGTCGTTTTGTCTCTTCCCTCTCACCGAAGGTCTAAAACATTTGGGTTC
>NW_005200823.1:0-4282 GCF_000372725.1 Emiliania huxleyi CCMP1516 | reverse complement strand
TCACAATCTCGCCCAGCTTGAGCTGGTAAAGAATGGTGGTCTTGCCGGCGGCGTCGAGGCCCACCATGACGATGCGCACGTCGTTCTTCTTCCCCAACAGCTTGCCGACGACCTTGGAGAAGGAGAGAGCCCCGGTGCCGAGCTTCTCTAACGTGGCAAGTGGGCGGAGCCGCCGGGCAAGCTCTTGCACCACCCCGCGAGCGCCGCACAGAGCGAGCGGCGCCGCACAGAACAGGCGGCTGCAGCTCGCTTGTTCGTGCCAGGGGAGAAGCTTTGATGTCTCCTCCAGCGCGGCCTTTGTCGCCTCCTGCGCGGCCTTTGCGTCGGACCCGTGCAGGCGCACCTCAAAGACCATCGAGATCCGTGCCGTCGAGGGCTGCACGACGCGGTGCGTGCAGGCGGGAATGCGGCCGCCGGTGAGCGTCGAGAGAGCGCGGCCCGCGAGCACAACGCACTCATTCGGTTGTAGCGCCAGCCTGTGCCACTCGCCGTCGCGGCCTTGGACCTCGAGCGCACTGACGCCGTTGTCCGCAACCACGGTGACCATCCCCGGGTCCTGGTGTGCGGGGCAGGGCAGGTGGGTGCAGTCACCCTCGACCGTGCCGCCCGAGCCCGGTCGCTGCACGAGCACCCACTCCGAGCAGTCCTCGTTGCCGTCATCCTCCGGCACCCAGTCGTTTGCGGCCGGCATCGACGCTTCGTACCAGAAGACGTCGAGGAGCCTCGCGTCGTCGGTGTACGGCATGTCGAGGGCGCGGGTGGCGTTGCTCGCGACGAGGCCAAGTACGTCGCACGCCTGTGCCAGCCACTCGGCGTCGGGTCGCTGGCCGTTGACGATGAGCCGTAGCTGTGCGCGCTCTCCCTGGTAGTGCTCGAAGGAGGCGGCGTCCTCGAGCGCAGCCTGCGCGGCGCCCACTTGGCTCGCGCCCTGCATCGCCGAGCGCAACGTCGCTGCGGAGCCGGCGTCGAGGGCGATGATCACGTATCCGTGCGCCTCGAGCGAGGAGGCGACGGCTCCCACAGGGCGCGGCATCGTTTTAAGTGGCGCACGATGACGCCAGTTGCCGGAGGACGCGTCCCTGGGTGATTGATGAGACACGCCTAAAAAAGCTTGCCGGGACTCCAAGCAAGCCCATACGAAATGCACGCTCAAACAAACGACAATCGCGCGCTCAGGCGGTCCTGGGGAGCCGGAGCAGACGGCATCGGCCGCCGAGGGAACGATGGGAAGAGGCACGAGGAGGGCGGCGACCTCGACGCCTCGAAATATTTCGATCTCCGGACGCGAAGCAAAGCTCATGGTTGACGGGAGCCCGGCAGAGCTCGCGCACAACATCACCGCAGTGCTTGAGCGCGGTCAGTGCCTTTGGACGCGGCTTCGCTCGCTGCACGAGCCACGACCAGCACAAGGCAGCAGTGTACGAGAAAGACGGCGGGGCGCTCGCAGCCACTGGCTCTGCTGCCGATAACGAAGGCCCTGTCTCACTCTTACAGGATATGCTCAGGTCGGGAAACTTGAGGGGCGCCTTTCTTTGAAGTCGTCGCCGAAGCCTCTGTGGTGCGGTGGGTGCGCGAATTGAGGCATTGGTGCCGATTCTGGTCCTGCGCGACGCAACTAGAATTCTTTTTCGCACTTGTGTTAGTGCCAGTGCGCGCCAGTCCCGTGCCCAAAAAGAAAGAAAGAAAGAAAACAGACAACCCAAGGGAGGGATGGGAGGACGGCACGCCGCCACCACACAGGGATTTTAAGGAGAGGAGTCCAAATAAATAAATAAATAGAGCACGCATCTCCAGGGAGAGATGGGCGACGGAGAGAAGTCCATATAAAAACAAAATAAATAAAACGGACACACCAAACAAGGGGTGGGAGAAGGACAGGGTCCCCACCTGCGCGAGCAGGATCTTGTAAGGACGATCAGGGACACAGGGGAACGGGAGTGGGGAGCGCATCGCGACACGGAGGGGGGCTGGGGAGGAGTCCAGAAAGAAAAAAGAAAGAAAACGGACACGCCAAGGGAGGGATGGATGAGAGGACGGCACGCCGCCACCACACAGGGATTTTAAGGAGAGGGGTGTGGTGCGCTAGCCGTCGCCCAGGCAGGGGTGCCTGGGCCGCTGTGGAGCGATGTGGTCAGGGGAACGACGAGACACAAATGGGACAAGCGTCAGCGGATCAAGGATCAGCACGGCGAGCGTGAGATACAATTCGCCGACGTGGATGATCACAACGTGGTGACAAAGACCGTCATGGGAGCGCGGGTGCGGCAGCAGGCGGGGGTGCCACACGGAGCGCACCACGAGAGGATCATGCGGGGAGAGGCGGGGAGAGAGACCCCGGGCGCCGCCACGAGGAGCGAACTCAGGGGCTGCCTCGTATGTAAGGCCGCGAGGGACGCGGCGAGGAGGGCGGCACTAAAGCGGGACCCGCTGTGCCCGATCGTGCGGAAAGCCGCGCAGCAATGGACCGAGGAAGATGAGAACCCGCCTAGAGCGACAATGGCGCACTTGCTTAGCGGCGCCTGTCCGGGGAATAGGGAGCAGGCCAGATGGTTCCTCAGAGTAGCGCGAGCGCAGACGGGGACGGCGATCAGCAAAGTAGCGCAGGCGGCACCCGACTCCAAGGATACGCTGAAGACGCTGAGAATAGCGCATGTCGCTGCGCTGAAGGGCTCACGCTATAGGGTGCTGGATGAGGATGGGTACGATGCACTAGCACCAGCCGTCGGGGGGGTGTTGCCGGCGCTGGTAGATGATCTCTCGGAGAAGAGCCGGAGGGACCTTGGCGCCGGGGTCACGAGGAACTTGCAAGTCGTGGCCGAGGCGGCGACGGGAGCGGTGCAGAGGTGGATCCAGCTCAATGATGAGGCTACGGCGCGCATAATGAAGAGAGAGGAACACATCGAGTGGCTGAGGAAGCTCTTCGCTGGGTGGAAGGAGGCCCGGCCAGCCTTGAGGGAGTCGCGGAGGAGGAGGGATAATGGAGGCAACGTGCAGACAGGCCAGCAGCCAGTGGGACGAACGAGGGCCGCGACGGCGGCTCAAGCGGGAGGGAGCGGAGACGGTGGGCAGAGAGCGAAGTGGGTGAGACTGATGATGCTCCTTCGACTTAGGGAGCGGTACAGATGCTGGGCGGGCTTCAGGCTGGTGCTCACGCGAACAGGAATCGACGCGATGTACAAAGCATACAAGAAGGGGAGAGGGAAGAGGAGAGACGCCGGTGAGGACGAAGCAGAAACTAGCGCAGACGAGGGCAGGGCAGACCCGGGGACTGGGGAGCCGGAGCAGACGGCATCGGCCGCCGAGGGAACGTTGGGAAGAGGCACGAGGAGGGCGGCGACCTCGACCGACTATGGAGGACCCGTCGCCAGACGACGCAGGGCAGAAGACGGTGAGGCGGAGCAGACGCGCAGGGCGAGACGAGGGAGGGAGCAGGACTTTGCGGAGATCAGCAGGAGGATGTACGAAGAGATTAGGAGCAGCAGGGACCCGAGGGACCATGTGGAAGACGGCTAGTGCTAGCCCCCCATCGGGAGGACGACCCCGGCTAGTCGCCGACCACACCCACAAAGAACCCTGCACAAAGATCGCAAGGGCGGGGGCCTGTTCCTTTTTACCCATCTCACAGTAGAGAGGTGTCCGTTTTTATTTATTTAGGAGTCCAGTGTGCGGCGAAAATTCTTTTTCGGGGAACCAAAGTCGGCGCTGAGTCGGCGTGAGATGTGGTTCCCGTGGTGACGACCCACGACACCGCCGAGCCAGCTGCGTGCGAGGATCAAGCAGCGCGCCTTGCAAGCGACTCTCACCGCCCACTGCTGGCATGGCCAACGACGATGGAGCGCGCGCCCGACCCAGCGCATACGATCTCTTCCTGCGACGCGCTGTCCTTTGCCTCAACGTTCCTTTCGCCATCCTCTCTCTCTGCTTCCTCGTGCTGATTGCCGCCAACATCACGACAGAGCTGGTCCTGACCTCGTGCATCATTGGCGACAATGTCTCGGCGAACCTCGACGACCCAGAATGCGTGGATGAACTCCAGACGCTGGCGACTTGGCGGGAGCTCTACCTCCAGGTCGACCTCGGCTTCCTATGCGCCTTCATCGTGGAGATCGCTCTCGCGCTGGCCGTGCAGGGCCCGCGCCAGTTTCTGTGCGGCAAGCAGCACCGCCGCATGGACGACCGCGAACCATCGCTGCGGCGGCTGCTCACGATCCGCGGCCCGCGCGACCTCGAGGCAGAGGGCGTGGCGCTGCGAGTCATCGACGCGTTCGCGGTGCTCATCTCC
>NW_005200824.1:282385-293447 GCF_000372725.1 Emiliania huxleyi CCMP1516 | reverse complement strand
CACTCGCTCCCCGGGCGAGAACCCCTCGGACGAGGACGGCCTGGGCCGGCGCCGCGCTTCCGGATGCAGCGGCCGGCGCGGCGGCGGGCGCAGCGCTACGTGCGGGCGTTGCCACGGGCGCGGCGGCGGGCTTCTGGGCGGAGCCGCCGCCGCTGCCGCCGCGACAACTCGGGCACGCCTTGCACGAGCACTTGCCGCAGTGAGACGACTCCTCCAGAGGGCGGCACCAGTCGAGGCACGTCTCGTACGCCGTGTCCCATTTCGCCACCGCGGGGCACGGGTGGGTGATGTCCTCGCGGTACTGGGCGCATAGGGCGACGCAGCCGGCGCAGAGCTCCTTTGGGCAGTGGTCGCGTGGCGAGCGGCACCACGAAGCGCAGCGGTTGCCGCGGTTGCCCTTTTTCGGCAGCTGGGCCTCGCTCACGCTGATGGCGAGCGCGGCGGCGAGCGCGGCGAAGAGCAGGGATCGCTGCTGCGAGCTTTTTTGCATCGCTCGTCTCTGCCCGCCCTCGAGCCGCCGTGGTTGTTCACACCATTGCGTGCTTCAACAAGATCCGTTGTTCACGCTGCTCGAGGACACACTCGTCACAGCCCGCGAGGGCCTATGGCCTGCGGGAATCTGAGTCTGAAGTGGTGAAGTGCTGGCCCGTGGTCGGAGGCGTGCCGGGTATTACACGTGCTCGCTAAGCTGGTGTGTGTGCGGAAGTGGGGTGCCTCCACGGCCACCGACCGAGAGGAACGGTCGGTCGCGTGCGGGTAGGGCGACTCGACCGGTGGCCGCACTCGGTGTTCCTTTTCCCGCAGAGCAGATTGTGAATTAGCTTGCCTTTGGCGGGGGCGGGCGAGCGAGTGCACGGAGCTAAGTGCCTCGCTCGCCGCCCTCGCGGGAGTCGCTTAGGCGGCCGGCTCCCGCAGTGTACCTGTGTTAGTGCCAGTGCGCGCCAGTCCCGTGCCCACCCAGTGTCGTGCGAGGGAGTTTTGTTGTAAATTCTTTTCCCTTGCTTTTCCCTTTGTTTAAATTCTTTCCCCTGTGTTAGTGCCAGTGCGCGCCAGTCCCGTGCCCAGTGTATAAATAAATAAATAAATAAACCGGACATCCCAAGCTAGGGCTGGGTCGAGGACAGTGTTGTGCGAGGGAGCTTCGTTGTAAAATTCTTTTCCATCGGCGGTTCCGAGAGCACTTGGAGCACTTGGAGTGCGGTCATTAACCTCACGCCCAGGACCGAGAGAGACCACGTTCCGCTGACGCGGCCCGGACGCACGCATTTCGCTCGACGCCAAGTGTGCAGGATGTCCCATCGGAGCGAGGAGCGTCGCTGGCGTGATGAGCAACGGCGCGACGAGTGCGGACGCGAAGAGTGGCGATGGCAGGGCGAGCGACGGCGGTCGCGATCACGCGATGAGCCGCGGCGGGATGAGCTGCGACGGCGCGACGAGCGTTGGCAAGGCGAGCAATGGCCGCACCACGGGCGGCATGACGAGCGGCGCGGCTACAACGACTCTTGGTGCAGTGGTCGCGAGCAGCGAAGGCACGCTGAGCCACAATGGCCCGCTGAGCGATGGCGCGACGAGCCATGGCGAGGCGAGCAACGGCCGCATCATGACGCGCGGCATGACGAGCGGCGCGGCTTCGACGATCGGGGCAGAGGCGAGCGCGAGCGCGACTGGCACGATCGGCGCGATGACCGGCGCGATGACCGACGCGGCGAGGGGCAGCCTCAGCACAGCGGTCGCCGGGAGAGACCGCCGATGCACGGAGCGCAAGGACGCGACGCACGAATGTGCAATGATCGCCCCTTCTCGAGCCGCTGCGCTGACACTGATCAGGTCGACCCTCGGAAGCTGACCACTTTGATAAGCCAGGCTGGCAGCGCTGACGCATTGCTCACGCTCTCTGCTGCCCACAGCACGAGCTTAAACCACATCCACGCTGCGAACCTGTGGAACAAACTGGGCAAGCAGCGCATCGAGCGGCCGCACGAGGAGCAGCTAGAGCGGCTGGTGAAGCGCACGCTCGAACTCATACCGGCATGCGAAGCACGCAACCTGGCAAACATCGCTCACGGAGTGGCAAAGTGCCGGCTGCCAGTGAGTGTGGTGCGCTCGCTGTACGCGGCGGTGGCGGAGGCGGCGGTGCAGAGCGGGCTGGCGGGCTTCAATCCGCAGGGGCTAGCCAACACGGCGTGGGCGTACGCGACGGTGGGCGTGGCTGCGGACGCGCTGTACGCGGCGGTGGCGGAGGCGGCGGTGCGCAGCGGGCTGGCTGGCTTCAACCCGCAGGATCTGGCCAACACGGTGTGGGCGTACGCGACGGCGGGCGTGGCTGCGGACGCGCTGTACGCGGCGGTGGCGGAGGCGGCGGTGCGCAGCAGGCTGGCTGGCTTCACCCCTCAGAACCTGGCCATGACGGTGTGGGCGTATGCGACTGCGGGCGTGGCTGCGGACGCGCTGTACGCGGCGGTGGCGGAGGCGGCGGTGCGCGGCGGGCTGGCGGGCTTCAAGCCGCAGGAGCTGGCCAACACGGTGTGGGCGTATGCGACGGCGGGCGTGGCTGCGGACGCGCTGTACGCGACGGTAGCGGAGGCGGCGGTGCGCGGCGGGCTGGCTGGCTTCAACCCTCAGAACCTGGCCAACACGGTGTGGGCGTACGCGACGGCGGGCGTGGCTGCGGACGCGCTGTACGCGGCGGTGGCGGAGGCGGCGGTGCGCAGCAGGCTGGCTGGCTTCACCCCTCAGAACCTGGCCATGACGGTGTGGGCGTATGCGACTGCGGGCGTGGCTGCGGACGCGCTGTACGCGGCGGTGGCGGAGGCGGCGGTGCGCGGCGGGCTGGCGGGCTTCAAGCCGCAGGAGCTGGCCAACACGGTGTGGGCGTATGCGACGGCGGGCGTGGCTGCGGACGCGCTGTACGCGGCGGTGGCGGAGGCGGCGGTGCGGAGCGGGCTGGCTGGCTTCAACCCGCAGGACCTGGCCAACACGGCGTGGGCGTATGCGACGGCAGACTATTATCACCAGGCGCTGCTTGCCGACTGCTCGCGCGTGATCAGCGACTCGCTCGCGCGGGATCCGTCGAGGTGGAGTGTCGGGAGCCGCCGTCAGCTGCACCAGTGGCAGCTCTGGCTCTCTCTTGAGCGAGGCGAAGACGGGCAGCAGCATCTTCTCCCCACCTCTGAGCGCAAGCTTTGCAACGACACTATGGTGGCGACCATAGCTCGGCCGTCAGGCTTGCAGCGCTCGGTAACGGTTGCCCTCGCCGCCGTCCGCTCCGGCTTCGAGGAGGAGCACCTCGAGCCGCGCACCGGCTACTCGCTCGACCTGGCGCTGCCCTCTTCACGCATCGCGATTGAGGTGGACGGCCCCTCTCACTTCCTGCTGCCCGACGGCCGGAGCGTGCGCAGACCCAATGGGCCAACGCTGCTCAAGCGGCGCCTCCTCGCGGCGGCTGGCTGGAGGGTGATCAGCGTTCCATTCTACGAGTGGGACGGCTTCGCGACGGCCAAGGAGCGGCAAACCTACCTGCAGGGGGCGGTCGCCCCGCTGTTGGGGTAGTGCTGTGCGCCAGTCCCGTGCCCGTGTAAAGCATGCAATCCCGACCATACCACACCCCGCAAAAAGTTGGAACCCTGCTGTCGTTCAAGCCATCCCAGCCCAGGACCTTGTCCCGCTGTGCTGTCGTCCCGGACCCGGACCGTCCCGGACCCGACCTGCGCTGTCCTCGATGTTCGGCACGCCAGCGGCCCGACCTCCGCGCCGCAAAGTCCTCTGGATCGGCTTCTCTCCAACCGCCAACACGCCACCCGAGCTCTGCATCACGCCGCCGTCGGCCTGGCTCTCTGGTGGACGGATGTCGCCCTCGTCGTCGCCCACATCGCCTCGCAATCCTCGAGCCCTGCGCATCTCGCACCCGCGCCTCGCCCTCGCGATGCTCGCCTCCTGCTCCGTCCTGCTCCTCCTCATGGTGGCGACGACCTCCTCAGGCAAGCCGCGGCAGCTCCTCCAGAGGGAAGGCCTCCTCTTTGGACGGACGCCGATGGCCGGCGGCCTTTCCGCCATGCTCTATGGAGATGGCATCGCGGTGGAGATCCCGGACCCACGTTCTCCAGCGGCTGCTGCGCCCGCCGTGGCTCCGTCACGGCCAGACGGCTCTCCGGCGTCAAAGGCTGCGCCAGCCGCGGCCCCGTCGCGGCCAATCCGCGCCGCAGCTCCGGCTCCGCTGTCGCCGGTGGCGGCGGCTGCGGCGCCGGTCCCAGCCGCGTCGCCATCGCGGCCCAAAAGTAGCTCCAGCTCCAGCCTTACGGCCGAAAGCAGACCCGTCCGTACAGAGGCCGCAGCGCCGAGCCCCGCCTCTGGCCTCTCCCGGCCGGTCAGTCGGTCTTGTCCGGGCTGTCCCGCCGAGGACACGTCCACGACACGTCCACGACGCCTCTCCCGTAGGCGCACCACGCGCGGCTTCTTCCGCCGCAGACCGCCCCTGCCGCCTCCTCCGCCTCCGCCGCCTCCTCCGCCTCTGCCGCCTCCTCCACCCCTGCCGCCTCCTCCGCCCCTGCCGCCTCCTCAGCCTCGACCGCCTCCTCCGCCCCCGCACACCGCGGCGGAGGCGGCTTCCCGGCCGCTCGCAGCCTCGTCAACGTGACGTTTGCCTTTGCTCGCACGCCCCTGCTGGGCGGCTCCGCCGAGCTCTTCTGGCTGAGCGACAACGCCACCGAGCGCTGGTACGCCTCGCTGCCGGCCGGGGTCGAGGTGTGAACAGCGTCCGTTCACACCTCGAGCTGTGAACAGGTACGCCTCGCTGCCGGCCGGGCTCGAGGTGACGGAGAGGACGTACCCAGGACAGTGCTGGCGCGCGCGCGACGCCACGACAGGCGACGAGCCCGCCCCCTCGCGCGATCTCCCGCAATCTCGCACAATCTCCCACAGCGACGAGCCCGCCCCCTCGCGCAATCTCCCGCAATCTCGCACAGTCTCCCACAGCGACGAGCCCGCCCCTCGCGCAATCTCCCACGATCTCCCACAATCTCCCACAGCGACGAGCCCGACTCTCGCGCCCGCTCCTGCGCGCCGGCCGCACGGCGTCTCTTCACACCCGCCGCGCGTCCGAGCAGGGAACCACCTCCTCTCGTACTGCGCCACCCTCGCGCCGTCGCAGACAGTCGCCATCGCGCCGGCGGGGGCGGCGCGCCTCGCCCTTCGCTTCTCATCTCCACCACCAAACCTCTACCCCAAACCCTGACCCCCAACCCCTACCCCAACTTCTACCCCAAACCGAACCCCCCCCCACCCCCACCCCCACCCCCCACCCCCCACCCACCCCCTAGGTCCGCCTCGACTTTCACTTCTCGCCGACGGCGAAGCTCGCGCCGAGCGCCACGGTCGTCGAGGAGTCGGCAGGGAGGGCTCCAACCACGGTGGGGACCCTCCGGCAGGGAGGCACGCTCTCGGTGCAAGCCTCGGCCGGTGCGCGCTACCGCGTCGTCGAGGGCGGGAGCGGCAAGACGATCGCCCGGCAGACGGCGTCTCACGAGGCGCCGGCAGCACGCAGGACGGGGTTCCGGTGGCACAGGCGACGCGTCCACGACACCGCGCACCACGACCGCCGTGTAGGCGGAGCAGCACGTCGACGTCGGCAGCCCCGTCGTGCTCCGCTTCAGCGTGCAGCCGTCCCGCTTCCACGTCGGGGGCGAGGCCGGAGGCAGGCTCTCCCTCTACTGGAGCTGGGCGGGCGAGGGCGGGAGCGGGTACGTAGATGCGGCAGCACAGTGTGCCCATGGCGTTTCGACGGGGCACGTGCCAACCACGTACCAACCACGCACTCGAGCCGCGGTTGCATCCGTCGCCCTCGTCGTCACGCGGTGCGCTGCCGTGTACCCACACCCTCACCCCGCTGCATCCTCAGCCCAGGTTCGGGGCCGAGCACCTCGAGGCGACTCTGGCGGAGGGAGAGACGAGGCGCGAGATCACGCGAGATCACCCGAGATTGCAGACCTCCTCTGGCGGAGGGAGAGACGAGGCGCGAGATCACGCGAGATCACCCGAGATTGCAGACCTCCTCTGGCGGAGGGAGATGCGAGGCGCGAGATCACGCGAGATCACCCGAGATTGCAGACCTCCTCTGGCGGAGGGAGATACGAGGCGCGAGATCACGCGAGATCACCCGAGATTGCAGACCTCCTCTGGCGGAGGGAGAGACGGGGCGCGCGCCGCCGCGGAGAAGGACTCGCGAGTGACGGCCGGCTCATTCCTCCCAGTCTAGCGAGTGGCGGGAGGGGGCGGACGCGAGTGACGACCAACTCCTGCCTCCGGACGCGCGTCCTCCCTCCCGCTTCTAGGAGCATCGCGACGATGTCCGGCGAGCGCTGGATCGTGCGAGACGCAGCCGGCCGGCAGGTGCGCCAGAGCTACTTGATTGAGAATAGTGTCGATGAAGTACTCACCAAGGGCCGGGCGGCAGGTGCGCGCCGTCGTCGCCGCGGACGCGCCGGCGGAGCAGGCGGTCGTGCTGGACGCGAGGTGGGCGGTTTGGCATTGACGGCGGCGTGCGCGGCCCAAGAGCGAAGGCGGCAGGACGACTCGCATATTTGACTCACTGCATGTGCTGAGGGAGGAGCTAGGGCGCGACCACGGCGAGAGCGCGAGGGCGCAGTGCCAGTGGATACCGCGCCAGCCGGGCCCCGTGTCGCCCCTGGCCGCGAGGAGAGAGGAAGGTGTACGTTGACTGTTGTGTGTATGCCGCTCCATGATGCTCGGATATTATGCTCGTACTGTGTATTGTGTGGCATGTGCGTGGCGCGTGTCTAAGACCTCACTTCGTCCACGCGGGAGACAGCGGCGCTCGTCACACGTCACTCGTCAGCGCGCAGCGCGGGCACTACGTCAAGCTCTAAGGACTGGCACTGGGAACGAGAGGAGAGGTCGAGGTCGAGGAAGGAGGGATATGAGAATAACAAGTCTGGCGCAGGCGAACGAAGAGGGGAACAGCGAACACCACCAGCGGCGCAGTTGTCCCTCTCCCTGCTCAGAGTGCTTGACACTCTGCTCTCTCGATCCACGCTCGACACTTGTCACTTCCTCGCGCGTCGGCGGCCGGGGCGCACCCCTGGGCAGGCCACAGAGTGACTGTACGACCAGGGGAAGGAACTCCCAAGGTACGAGCGTACGACACATCGGCCACCTCACATGCCGTGGCCGTATGTCGCCATCACCTCGTCGTACTCGGGGCGCTCCTCCCAGGGAAGCGCGTACGTGCCGACGACCTCTTAGCCGCTCAGGTCGGTCCGGCCGTGCAGAAGAAAGTGGCCGATGTAGGAGACGAGCCAGAGTCCTCACCGTCTTCGGCGTCGTGGCTCGAGGCGAGTAGCGAGAGAGAACAAACGTAGGCGACCCGGATGTTGGACCCGGTGGGGTTGCGCGCCGCCTGCGTTGCAGCCTCCAGGCCGTTCATCACGAACTCGACGTTCTCGCGCAGCTGCGCGTGCGGGTAGTCCGCACGCTCGGCCTCGCTCGCAGCCGCCGCCGCAGCCTTCTTCTCCGCCTTGTTCGCCTTCTGCCGGGCCTTTTTGGCCCTGCGAGCCGCGGCCCGAGCATCCTTCTGCTCCTCCGTCGGCTCCTCCTTCCGCGGCGCGGTGCGCTCGACGAAGAGCGCTCCGCCGCCTGCACCGGCTCGCTTCAAAGGCAAAAACGCCGGCGTACGCCCTCCCCTCACACTGACACTTCTCCCCTATTCCCAACTTTAGGTTGCGCACGTCTCCCAGCGAGCTAGGATCTCCGCTTTTTCTCCCCTAGTCATCCGCCCGCGCCGCGCGCCTCTATGGGCGTCTAGTGCAGCCACTGACAGAACTATTCCCGAGGAGTGGTCGACGTCTCGCCTGAAGTCGGGTGGGCTCGCGCACTGCTTAGCCCTAGGGGAGGGGGGTGTGTGTGCGAGACCGAGAGGTGGGGTGGAATGGTAAGTAAGGTTTCAGGCCCCAGCCTAACAAGTTCATGCGTCGTGCTGCACTCCAAGAAAGTGCGGCTCCTCCGCCCTGGATGTGAGGTTGATGACCGCACTCCAAGAAAACCGGGCGACGAGTAAGGGAACTGCACTCCAAGTGCTCCAAGTGCTGGGCGCTCACACCCCGATGTACTGAGAACTGGCGTTGGAGAGAGACTACCCCGCCCTCCTCCTCCGCCGCCGCCCCACTCCCTGAGCCACTCCCGCGAGCGCAAGTCCGCCTGCCTCACGCGGCGTCGGGTCGAGACGCCGCCGCCTCCGCTGCGCGACGCCGAGGGCGGGGCGGCGTGGGGCCAGCGACCCCTCAGCAAGCGTCAGCCGGGCGCGGTGCCAGATGCGCGCGTCATGTCCTCCTCTCAGCGGCTCTCTATGAGCGCTGGGCCGCGTCCGCCGCCTTCCTTGCAGCGGCCGCCTTGGCCCTCGCAGCGGCCGCGCGCCTCGCCTTTGCGGCGGCCATCGCCGCCTCCGCTGCCGCCGTGGCCGCCTCAGCTGCCGCAAGTGCCGCGGCCGCGGCTTCCTCCTCGGCCGCGGCTTCCTCCTCCTCCGCCTCTGCCTCCTCCTCCTCCTCCTCCGCCTCCTCGGCCAAACGCTCCGCCTCGACCATCTCAGCTAAAGCCGCTGCCTGGCTCTCCGCCGTGATGCCGAGCCGGATCCTCTCCTCGTGACAACTTTCGAGAAGCCTGATCAATCTCGCCTCCTCGGCCTTCTTTGCGGCCTCGGCTGCGGCTGCCTCCGACAGCACCTCGGCACCCTCTGATGGCGCCTCTGCGCCCTCCACCGCCGCCTCGGGCTCCTGCGACGGCCCAGCGGCGCTCCCGCCGCCCTTCTTCTTCTTCTTGCCCTTCTTGCCCTTGCCGCGCTTCTCCGCCTCGACCTCCGCCAGCAGCTCTTCGGCGTGCCGCGCCGCCTCCGCCTCCGCCGCCGCCCGCTCCGCCGCCCTCTCCGCCGCCTCCGCAGCCCACGCCGCCTCCTTCGCCACCGCCTCGGCCGCCGCCTTGGCCGCCGCATGCTCCTCGAGGGCGCGCACGCACTCGGCGCTGCCCTGCTCCTTGGCAATCTGCAGCGCTGTGCGTCCACTCGCCGCGCGCAGTTCCGTGTCAGCGCCCGCCCGCAGCAGGCAGAGTACGGCCGCGGGTTGGTCCCAAATAGCGGCGAACATCAGCGCGGTGGCACCCTTGCTGTTCTGCAAGTTGATCTCCGCGCCATGCTGCAGCAGCACCTCGGCCATTCGCTCGTGGCCGACCGCGGCGAACATCAGCGCGGTGCTACCGATGTTGCTCTGCAGGTCGACCGAAGCGCCACGCTGCAGCAACGCCATGGCCAGCCGCTCGTGGCCGTAGAGGGCAGCGTACATCAGCAGCGTAATGCCACTCGCACCCTCAACAGTGAAAGTCGCGTCCACCCGCCCGCCGCCGTCGAGCCACACCAGCACCGCCTCGCCGCCTTGCACAGCCGCCGCCACGACCTCCTCGGGGACGGCCTCCTCGCCCGTTCCGCTCTCCACGCCGCCAGAAGAGGACGCGGCAGTTGGTGCCGCCGCCGCCCCCTTGCCCGAGGCGGCATCGCCGTCCGCCCCCGCGCCGCCCGCCTCGACCGCCGCCGCGTCGCGCCTCTCCGCCGCCACCTCGCCGAGAAACGTCTTGACGGCGGCGACGCACTCGGTGTGGCCCTTCTCTTTGGCGATCTGCAGCGCCGTCTCGCCCGCCGCAGTGCGCAGCTTCATGTCTGCGCCCGCCCGCAGCAACTGGAGCACGACGGCAGAGTGGCCTTCGAAGGCGGCGCTCGTGAGCGCAGTGTAGCCGCTGCCGTCCTGCAGGTCGACCTCTGCGCCGTGCCGACACAGCAGCTCGACCACCCGCTTGTGGCCGTGAAAGGCGGCGCTCGCGAGCGCGGTGCAGCCGCCGCTGTCCTGAAGGTTGATCTCCGCGCCGTGCTGCAGCAGCGTCTCGACCACCTGCACGTGGCCGTCGAGGGCGGCGGCAATCAGCGCCGTAGTGCCGATGCTGTCTTGCGCGTCCGGCTTCGCGCCCCGCTTCAGCAGAACCTCGACCAGCTGCTTGTGACCGTGTCCGGCGGCGATCAGCAGGAGCGTACAGCCACTCACACCGCGATGCACGCACGTCGTGTCAACCCGCCCGTCCCCGACGAGCCACGTCTGCACCACACCCACCTTGCCGTCCGCCGCCGCGGCTTGGATCTTTTTCGGCAGCGCGAGCGACGCAGCCTGTGACGCCGTCGAAGCGCGCACGCGCCGGGACGCGGTCCCGGCTGAGCCAGCCTTCGTTCGGCCGGGCATACGACGACCGGCGGTGGAAGCGCGCAAGGGTTGGTTCCTGGGTTCCGGCTCCTACCCGGATCTACCCAACGAGGCCGCGAGATAGGATTTTCGCGTCAGTGGCGGCCAACACAGAAACAGCGTGCTACTGTGTTGGGTGCTGGAGGCGCCCCTGATGCCACTGGACTCAATCCGAGCCGGCGGCGCCTTCGTCCGGGCCCACGGCCGGCACGCCGTCAATTTTTCTCGCCGATTCCGCGCGCTCGGCCGCCACCGCGGCGCCTCCGAGAGCGCCGTTTCGACACGCTGCAGCGGCGGGCCGCGGCACCTCGACACACCGCTTCTCGCGCCGCCTCGAGGTGCTCCGATCGTGCACGCGGGTCGGCTCGGCACGGTGCGTGCAAATTATTGCATGTATTCGCACTCGCTGCGCCACGTATCTGCCTCTGACGGCCCGATACGCCTCCCGAAGCGCCACAGGTCCACACACGCGGGGCTGCGCGAATCTCTCGCGGCCCACCGCCCTCCCACACGCCGTTCGACCTCCACACAGGCGCTCGCTCGAGCCTCGCCGTCCGGGCGGTCCTGCGCGTCCAGATCTCGGCGACCATGACCCGCCACGCGCCAGCTCTGCGCCTCTCCCGCGCGCGCCCGGCTGCTGGCATGGCGTGGCGGGGCGAGCTAACCCATTTTTGTTCGTCTTGTCCCCGCTGGTTCGGGGTCCCCGGTGTCTCTGCTTCCCTCTGTTTTTCCTGGTGCTGTCGCCGTCTCCTTGTTGTCCGCGCCTCCTCCTTTCTTTG
>NW_005200824.1:263575-282116 GCF_000372725.1 Emiliania huxleyi CCMP1516 | reverse complement strand
GGGAGACTCCAGAACCAGGAAACCTGATAGGCCGGCAGCGCCGACCACTCCGACCCCACCGAGTTCCCCGACCCCGGCTCAGAAGCTCGCCTCCAACCCCTCCGAGCCCTTCAAGCCCTCGGATGGAGTGCTCGGAGGGGTTGGAGGCGAGCTTCCGAGCCGGGGTCGGGGAACTCGGAGGGGTCGGAGGGGTCGGAGGGGTCGGAGGGGTCGGAGGGGTCGGAGGGGTCGGAGGGGTCGGAGGGGTCGGAGGGGTCGGAGGGGTCGGAGGGGTCGGAGGGGTCGGAGGGGTCGGAGGGGTCGGAGGGCTCAGAGGATCGACCCCTCCGAGCCCTAATGGAGCCCTCTAGCCCTCCAGCCCTCCCGAGCCCTCCGAGCCCTCCGAGCCCTCTTGGGGGGCAGTCACATAAGCCGCGACTTCGTTTTCTTTATCTTTTTGCGACCCCTCCCGGAGGGCCCTTCCGACCCCTCTCGAGCCCTCCCGCCATGAAGATCCTCCCCTGTCCGACCGTCCCTCCGAGCCCACCCGGCGTCCGGGGAGGGGGTTAGCCCTGTGGAGCCCTCCCGACGCCGATCCGACGGGGACCCCTCCAGCCCTGTGGGCTGGCGAGCCCTCCGGTCGGAGGGGTGGAAGTGGGAGGGCTCGAAGACGGACCTCTCTCGCTCCGGGAGGGTGGAGGGGTGGAGGGTGGAGGGGTGGAGGGGTGGTTGAGCCGTCTAGCTCTATCGATATAGCCCTACCCCTCCCGCCGTTTTAGGGCCTCCCCACCCGCTATGCACCTCTCCACTGCGCCGCGTGCGCCGAGTTGCGTCAAGATACAGTGAGCACTCTGCGCAGTGACGGCATGGTGCGGTCGCACGGCAAGACGAAAGAGAATAAGCGGGGGTGCCCAGGCATCGGCCTAGCCCCAGTGGAGCCTGTCTTTGTCGGGACGGTCGTCGGTGCCGGGCCCCCTCCGCCGTCAGACTCGTCGCCTGGCCAGGCTGGGCCTGCAGGGCCTACGAGCGAGGCTAGGGTTAGTCGTGGTGCTAGAGTAATTGATACGGAGGAAGTTTTGTGACATTCATAGTTAGATCTCACGAAGAGAGACCGGGTTAACATTGCAAGTGCTCCGTCCGCACACACACACACACTACGCTGCCGCCGCACCAAGAGCCTCGCTCAGACCGCGAGCTATGTGGTGAACTCAGCCGTCAAGGCCGCTGACTGTATCTTGACGCAACTCGGCGCACGCGGCGCAGTGGAGAGGTGCGTGCGAGGCTGGTGCGCTGCCCGCGTGGCGCTCCACCGGTCGCAGCGCGCCAGCCTCGCCCGCCACGCCATGCCAGCAGCCGGGCGCGCGCGGGAGAGGTGCAGAGCTGGCGCGTGGCGGGTCATGGTCGCCGAGATCTGGACGCGCAGGACCGCCCGGACGGCGAGGCTCGAGCGAGCGCCTGTGTGGAGGTCGAACGGCGTGTGGGAGGGCGGTGGGCCGCGAGAGATTCGCGCAGCCCCGCGTGTGTGGACCTGTGGCGCTTCGGGAGGCGTATCGGGCCGTCAGAGGCAGATACGTGGCGCAGCGAGTGCGAATACATGCAATAATTTGCACGCACCGTGCCGAGCCGACCCGCGTGCACGATCGGAGCACCTCGAGGCGGCGCGAGAAGCGGTGTGTCGAGGTGCCGCGGCCCGCCGCTGCAGCGTGTCGAAACGGCGCTCTCGGAGGCGCCGCGGTGGCGGCCGAGCGCGCGGAATCGGCGAGGAAAATTGACGGCGTGCCGGCCGTGGGCCCGGACGAAGGTCCTGGCTCGAAAACGCGAGCAGAGGCCGCCGTGTGGGGCCACGGCGAGCCTCGGCGAGAAAGGTCAGCACCCTATCTCACGCCGTCGGTTGGGTAGAGGGGGTCTTCGCACTGGCAGCTCTGAGCGCCCAGCGGCGCGTGCCGGACGGAGTCCGGCCGCGGGTGACTAGGGAAGCTCGCTCAGGATGTGTGGCAGTCAGTTTGGCTGAGTGTCTTGTCTTGTGGTTCTGTGTGTCGCTCCTGTGTGACCGTCATCGCCCGTCTAGCGTCCACCCATACCGCGTTGGTGTCCCAGTCGTTGGTCGGACTGTGTTTCGCCTTCCCATCAATCAATCAACTGGCTGGCGCCAAAACGCCCTACCTACCTACCTATCCCCACAGACCCCCTATCCGGGTAGGAGCCGGAACCCTGGTGTGAGCGATCTAGGATACCCATCACTGAGCCGACGATGCTACGGGCAGCCCTAGGTGTGTGTGTGTGTGTGTGTGTGTGTGCCTAGGGTGGCCCCCATACCCTCGGGCACTTGCCTGCGCTCTGGCCGCGCATGCCGCGCACGCCTGCGCACGCGCACGTGCGCACGCGCACGCCGCGCACGCCCGCGCACGCCCGCGCACGCCCGCTCTACCCTCTACATACATCGCTCTACAACGGAGGCGCTTCGTCCCGCGGCAGATGTAGAGCTGTACAGCTCTACAGCGCATACGACGACAACGCCAAGAGCTTGGTTCCGCTCCTGGCGTCCCAGGGGAATCTGCCAGGTCGGCGAGGAGGTGCACAATAACTTTTCCAGGGTTGCCCGGCCGGGTTGCTGCGCAAATCTCGCGCTGCGCTAGGCTCAGAGCGAGTTCGCGCTGCGCTAGGCTCAGACCCACTGTCAGACGGCGTGCGCGGGCCGCCGGGGTGAGGACCCCACCTCCTTCGGGCTCGCTCGGCAGCTTGTCGGGCTCTACCCTGGCTCTACCACAGCCCTCAGCCGAAGCTGGGGCCGGTCCCGTACGCCGTAGGCCGTCCGTAGCCGAGAGAGCCCCCGCGTCCCGATGAATCGTCGACGCGCGCGGGGTCGGCCGTCGGGGCGGTAAGTAATACAGGTGAAGGCGGTGCCAATGCGGGAAGTTGTCTGATCCGTGCACGCAAGAGAACGCCGAAGGGATAGACCAGCCGTGCAGCCTCGCCAGTAGCTCGTAAGGACCACCCTTGCCGGGCTCCATCATCTTCTCGACGGAGCGGACAAAGCGCAGCTGCTCGTCGAGTGTCAGGCTGCTCAACTTCTTGCGCACGGTGTACGAGACGCCCGGCGACGACGGCGGACCTTCAGTCCCCTCGAAATCGGGGTCAGGCTCGTCATCCTCGTCATCCTCATCTTCATCTTCACCCTCGTAACTGTACTCGCCCTCGTCCTCGCCCTCGTCCTCGCCCTCCGGCTCGCCCTCCGGCTCGCCCTCCGGCTCGCCCTCCGGCTCGCCCTCCGGCTCGCCCTGCTGGCCCGGCCACGACGCACACATGGACGCACACGGACGCACAGGACGCCACGCAAGCGTCCGACGCGTCCGACGCGTTCAATACACGCACCGCCCCGCCGCGAGCGTCGGCACGAGCGCACGTGCCCGTCGCGTCACCGCCGCTGCGCGAGGACTGATTCAGCGGCAATGACGCGTCGGCGGCCGCCGCCGCGGCGAGGGCGGCGCGGCGAGGGCGGCGCCGGAGGGCGGTGGCGAGGACGGAGAGGGTGGCGGCGAGGGCGGCGCTGTCGGCGGGTGGGAAGGGTGGTGTGAGGGCACGGTCCGTAGCGATCGAACAGGGAGGTTCGCTAACAGCCATCCACACACACCGTGCGGCGGATGGCGCGCCAGGCGTGCCATCCTCCTGAGATCGGATCCGAAATCAGGCGTCGAGGGCAGCGTGTGAATCCGGAACTAATTGATCCCTACCTTCGTGGGGGGCCCTGGAAGCGCCCTCCACGCTCCACCCCAATCTCACTCTCTAGAACACGCACGAGGCGCGCGCTGGAGAGACCGCTGGTAAGCTTAAAAACCACCCACGGGGTACCCCCGATCCGCCGCGACTCCGGTCCGAGATTAATAACCAAAAATCAAAACCAAAGCCATGTGTGATGTGAAGCCTTAGACCGGGAAATGAGACGAGAAGTGCTCTCAACGGTTCACAGTGATGCATCTCGTCCGCTCAACACCGAAACCGAGCCGGCCAGACCCTGCTCACAAGGGCACGCCGTGTTGACGCGCGAGTTCCTCGACCTTTTGCGCCTCACGCATGCAGTTGGCCGCAGCCTCGAGGCATCGCGTCTTCTTCATCGGAGCGAGCTCCGCCTGCTTAAAGAAGCAGCGCGCCGCCTCACGGCAATCCAGGCAGTGACTCGATGGTTCTGGGATCGATGATGTGGGGTAAGTATGCGCGATCATGCCGCACAGGACCCACGCGCGCATCTCCCACGCGTCCGCGTCGGAAGCCAGCTTCTCGACGATAATCTTCGAGATGCGCCGCAAGTCGCCGTCGTTCCACCACGGTGGCTCGATTGACATCGCAGTCGCAGGGCTCTTGTGGAGCGCTGAGTAGAACGCCTTGAAGGCCAGCGAGTAGCATTCGGCCCACGTCTGATCGTGCACTCCACTGCTCGTGCTATGCAGAGGGCCGAGGCACTCCACGGCCTTGAGCGCGTGTTGTGCGCCGCCGAATGCGTCGTTGGAGCGGAGGAGTACGAGAGCGAGATTGTAGAAGCCAAACGGAAGCTTGTCGCAGAGCTTGATCGACTTTCGAAAGGTCTTGGCGGCCTTGGCAAGGTTGCCGAGATGCATCAGGCCGAGCCCCACGGTCTGCATCTCCATGTACCGCGATGTCTCGGCTTGCGCATGCGCGTTGTAGCCGTGCGTCGCGAAGACGTCCTGGAGCGATTGCGCTGTCGTCTGAACACGCTCGTCGAAAGTCGCGACAAATTCATCCTTGGAGCGTGCCGCGTCCGTGGCGCCACGGCTCGCATTCTCTTTCGCCTCCTCGTGCCACAGCTTGTGGCGTGGCCAGGATGCCTTCTGGCACTCGCGGCCACAGAAGAAGGACGGCGCGAGCTTCCGATCGACGCAGAGCTGGCACTGCTGGAATACGACTTCGCCCTCGACCGCGCCACAGCCCCAGCACGTCCGAGCCAGTGCCGAGCACGGAGCGTGCTCACCGCACACTGACAGCGTGAGGTTGTCGAGCTTGACCGCGAGCTCCTGCCCGTCATCGAGCTTGACAGGATACCGGCCGTTCGTCAGCTGCGGGCCGGTAAGAGTGCAGACCGTGCTGTTGAGCTCGGCACGCGCAACGAGGCCGTGGAGGCGGACGCGGCATCCGGCATCCATGTCGAGCTACTACGCCCGAGACGCGAGTGAGCGCCTGCTGCGCCAAGGGGCGGAAATCCAAGCGGCGGAAATTCAAGCCTGCACGGAGGTGTGATGCGCTGTCTGGCGAACGCCTGTATGCCATGCGCGCGGACCACGCTTGCGTGGATACGTGGCTGGCAGGCTGACCCGTGTGCGGGGTAACCCGCGCACGGGGAAGCTTCACGGGTTCGAGTCGTCAAACATTAAGCAGCGGAGGTGTGCCGAGGGGGACCGGGAGGCGGTAAGCCGTCGTTGCCCGGCGCTGCTTGCAGCACCATGGCGATGGCGCTAAGAGGTTCCTCTTTTCCGCGCCCCCCCCGCAAGGCGCGCGATACACACATGATGTGATCGTCCGCGCGCGTGCGCTGTGTCTGCGGCCAGGGCGCGCTGCACCGGGCCAACCTGCGGCCGTCGCTACGAGCGGCGGGGCTCACCGCGGGGCAGCGCGCCGACGACGTCGAATGCGCCGCCGTGGCATCGCGGCGCCGACGACCAGGCTCAGAGGATGACCCCGGGTAAGCGTTCCCGTGCCTCGACAATTGCCGCTGGTAGGCGCGCCGCGCCAAGCCATGGCGGGCGCGCCGCGGCCGCGCGCAACCTTCGTTACAATGCCAACCGCGCGCGGCCGTCGACCGGCAAGCACACGCCTCGACTCGGACACAGTGTCCCGAGGGCAAGGGAGAGGGGCTGGCTCCTAGCCCGAGAGGGGAGCTTCCGAGACCCACTCCAAGACCACGCACGCATCATCCCGCGGCCTCGCGGTCGGCGGGATTGCAACCAGTCTTCGCGTGCCGCCTGTCGTTCGATTCGGGCGCCTTGGGCGTCGGGGTGGCGAGCAGGGGACGCGGCTCTGAGCGCCCAGCGACGCGTGCCGGATGGAGTCCGGCCGCGGGTGACTAGGGAAGTTCGCTCAGGATGTGTGGCAGTCAGTTTGGCTGAGTGTCTTGTCTTGTGGTTCTGTGTGTCGCTCCTGTGTGACCGTCATCGCCCGTCTAGCGTCCACCCATACCGCGTTGGTGTCCCAGTCGTTGGTCGGACTGTGTTTCGCCTTCCCATCAATCAATCAATCGCTGTGTGTGGGGTCCGGTCCGGTCCCGCGGGTGGGCGTCGAAGAATTTCACAGCACGTCTTTTTACGCGGGAATCCTTGCCTCCCCCTGGAATTTAGACGTGCGACAGAGAGGCTGGCCAGGCAGCGACAGGACGGGCGAACGCTCGGACTTCTTCCTTACTTACTCCTCTTAGTTCATCGATTCGTTCTTCGGCGCCGGGAGGCGGCTGAGCCAGCTTTTGGTCGGCCGCTTTTCATGGGAGCACTCGTCGTAAAGAGAGCCGCGGGCAGTTGTTGGCGCGTGGAATAAAGAATTTTCGATGCCTCAAGTCAGCCGTTCTGCACCAACAAAAGAAAAAGAAGTTGAAACAAAACTCCCTCGCACGACACTAGGCACGGGACTGGCGCGCACTGGCACTAACAGTAACACAGGTACACCACGGGAGCCGCCTAAGCGACTCCCGCGTGGAATAAAGAAATTCCATTCATACTCGTCCTTGTTCGTCGCTGCTGCTTACGTCGACATGCCTGTGGGGAGGGGGCGGCCGGGCACTGCTGTCGGCTCGGCGACTGCCACCCTCCCCCCCACCGGACGGGGTGGGGCTACGAATACGACAATGGACGGGGGGGGGGGGGGGGCGCTCCCCTCCCTCCCCTCGCCGACACGTCCCAGGGTTGCGCAATACGAGCGAGACTGAGCTGTATAGTGTATTATACGTATTGTATTGTATTGTTGTATTAATACGTATTGTATTATGGGTGTGGTCGAGGCAGGCGGGGCCGGCGGAGCGAGCGAGGCGGGCGAGTCGGTCGGGTCGACCGGGTCGACCGAGCCCGGCGCCCCCCCGTCCCCCCCGCACGCGGCCTCTGGGCGGTATGCGGCGCTGGCGGACCCGGAGGGTGCAGCATCGGAGGCGATGGAGCTCGACGAGGGCTGCGGCGGTGCGCCAGCCGGCCTCCCACCCGGCGTCCGGCCGACGCTCTCCGGCGCCGGCTCGCCTCTCAAGGCATTCGGCGGGGGCTGCGCATGCTGCCCGGCTAGCGCCGACGCCTCGCCCGCCTGCGACCTCTGCCACGACGATGGCGCCGACAAGACGGCCGAGGAGGCTGCAGCGGCTGACCGCGGGCCTGCTGAGGGCGCCGGCGGGGGGGGGAGGGGGGGCAAGCGCCGCCGCCACAACAAACGCGGCGGAGCCGGCGGCGGCCGAGGCGGCGCGGGCGGTCTCCGCCAGGTCGGCGACGGAGGCGGCGGCGAGAGCGGCGGAGGCGGCGACGGCCGCAGCGACGGCGACGGCGACGGTGGCAGCGACGGCGGCGGCGGCGGCGGCGGCGGCGGCGGCGGCGGCGGCGTAACAGAATAATACGGATTCTGACATCCGCTGTATAGTGTATTATACGTATTGTATTGTAGTTGTATTAATACGTATTATGTATTGCGCAACCCTGACACGTCTAAACAAATGGAGCGCTGAGCGCGCTATACAAATGTTCAATGAGAGTTTTTGTTTGTCGATGTCGGAGAGAGAAATTTTTAGCAATATCAAACAACTCTAACACACGTTGTTTTGAGAGAGAGATTTTTTACAATCTTTCTTCTTGTTTTGTCGATGTCAAGAAGGAAACAATCTCTCTCTCTCGATGTCGGTGGGCAAGAAGACTCGAAACATGAAGTGTACCACGAAGAACGAGTTTGGCGGACGCTGCTGTCAACGTTCCGCAGCAAGGCCACAACATCAAACAGCGGGCAGCCACTGCGCGACAAACACGCTTCCGCTCAACACTCGACTTTGAAGAAAACCGCCAGCGCCAGTAATTGCCGCGAAAAGGAACGGAAGAGTCAGGGACATTCCTGTGGCCGATCCAGACACGCATCAAATCAATGTTCGCTCTCGTCGCCGCCGCTGCGCCCTCGCTCCTCGGCTCGCGCACGCCGACTCCGAAGCCAACGGTCGCCTTCTACCCGGGCGCCGGCTCTCCCAGCGAAGTGGGCGGCACCGGCCTTCCAGGCGCGAGCCGACCCACGCGCCGACCGCCCTTTCACTGACAACACACGCGCGCGCACACACACGGCTTGTCCGTTGCAGGTGACATCGGCTTCGACCCGCTCGGCCTTGCCAACTTTGATCTCCTTCTCGACAGCGGCATCGACAAGCAGCGCTCTGCCGCCCTGGTGCTCCGCGACTACCGCGACGCCGAGCTCAAGCACGGCCGCCTCGCCATGCTGGCCGCCGTCGCGTGGCCGCTGCAGGAGAAGCTGAACCCGCTGCTCGCGGCCCGCTTCCACATGCCCAATCTCGTGGCCGAGACGGGGGGCCTCTCTCCCTCCGTCCTCAACGGCGGGCTCGAGCAGGGCATCATCCCGTCGGCGGTCGTCACCTTCGCCGTGCTCGTCTCCCTCGTCGAGGCGCAGGGCCTGCGCATCAAGAAGGCGCAGGGCGAGGCCTGGATGCCCGGAGACTACACGACGGCGCGCATCGCCGAGCGCGGCTCGCCCCAGTTCTTTTCGCTCCAGGAGGGCGAGATCTGGAACAGCCGCATCGCGATGCTCGCCGTCCTCGCGTACGTCGTGCAGGAAGTGGCTTCGGGCATCCCCACCGCCGCCACCATCCCCTTCTGGGGCTTCTAATGGTGGGGCGGCCCTCGTGCTGGTGTCCTTGTCGTGCTACATTGCCGTTCCTCTTGTGTTGTCGATGCTGCAGCTGCTTCCGCACCGCGTGGCCTGTCTGATGTGAACCCCTCCCTGCCCTCTGTGGACCGCCCTCTTTGACGCGCGTGCACCCCGTTTGGCGCCGTGCCGCGCCGGAGATGCGAGGGCTTCTGACAGCCTGGGCATCTCGCCGGCAATGGTGCTCTTCGTCCCGGGGCATGCGTACCTATTTTTGCGTTTGTACTGTATATCCTCATCTACTGTGACGATTGTTGTGTGATGCTGATGGCTGATGGAAAAAGGTTTTCAGACTCGTGGAGCGAAAACGTATCTCGCCCGTCGAGATCACACGAATTGCGTCGCAACCATTCGCCGTTCGTGCGCAGCGTGTTCGCCCCCACGGAAATGCACACCAAATGCAAGATGCAAGATCCAGGGCGCAGGGCCAGGGGGGGGTGTCCGAGGCGCGAGGGCACTCGAGGATCAGACTCTGGTATCTGGAGATCGGACACAGGACACGGAACTAAGAATTGCACTTCATTCGTTACGGTGGAAACGATAGACTGAGATGAGACCGCCACGCGCCAGTCAGTGTACCGAGCACTGCGGGCTGCGAGCCTGTCCGCTGTCGTGTCTCCCTTGTCAGGAGCAGGAGAATTCAACCTCCACAACCCCCCCTGTGCCCCCGTCCCCCGAGGGACCATGTGGAAGCCGGCTAGTGCTAGTCCCCCACCGTGAGGACGACCCCGGCTAGTCGCCGACCACACCCACAAACGAAAGAATTTTACAACAAAGCTCCCTCGCACAACACTGCCACTGGGCACGGGACTGGCGCGCACTGGCACTAACACAGGTACACCACGGGAGCCGGAGCGGCCGCACTCTGCTCGCTACCCCCCCTGCACAACTAAGCTCATGGCCGACCCCCCCCCCAGCAGCAGCGCTCTGCTGCTGGGGGGGTCGGGACCCCCCCCCCCCCAGGAGGAGGGCTCTACTGCTGGGGGGTTCCGGACCCCCCCCCCCCCCAGCAGGAGCGCTCTGCCTGTGGGGGGTGCTGGCATCTCTGTACAGACAGCAGCTGTAAGTAGCATGCGTTCCAGTGGCGAGAATTTATAGTCGGCATCAAAATCAGTGGTCTCACCGGCGGGCCCTCCTACTGCCAACCGGGAGGTGCGGGGCACGCCAGCCTCTCTTCTACGCCTCTCGTGCCTCGCGGCTCCTCTGCTTCAAGGAGGGAAGATACGGCTCTCGCAGCCCATCGTACGCCGTGGCACAGCGGGGAGCTCAGCGGGCTGTACAAGATATTGTTCCCTATCTTCGCATGCTCATCGTTGGTGATATCCGCGCGAGGTCATACGCCACAGGCCAGCAATCACTCGGTGATGAGACTACTGATGGAGGCGCGACGCTCTGACACCGAGTGTTGCTCGACACTGCGACACTGCCGAGTACCGCGCAGCGCTTTCTCGCGGATATTAAACGGCTTGAGGGCGAGCCGTATGGCTTGCACCACGTCGCTGCCCGCCATTGCGGCGACGCGTCGCGGCGGACCTGACAGTTTTGCAAACCGCAAACGAAAGAACCCTGCGCACAAAGATCGCACGGGCGGGGGGACCTGTTCCTTTTTACCCTTCTCCAAGAAGAGGTGTCCGTTTTATTTATTTATTTATTGTACCCCTGATCGTCCTTACAAGATCCTGCTCGTGCAGGTGGGGAGGCTCGTTGTGCGAGTATATGGGACACGATGTCTCAAATATGAGGGGTTTTGACTCCTACCGGCTCCTGACGCTATCCCTGGCAGCTCTAATGACCAGGATCAGTAGTGCTATGATCGAGGCTGCCCATACTAGCGCAGGAGCTGCCACACTCGCCCGGACCGTCCCCCTCTGGGGCCGGTTCCGCAGCCCGCGAGAGCCGACAGCGGGGCCGTGCCGCGGGTGCCTACTGCCGAGTGCCACAAACACTGCGCCGTCCCGCCACCACCTACAGGCTGTCTTGTGTGATGGTTGGGATGTCCAAACGCCACCATCTTGGCTCTTGCGACCTCAAACCCGCGAGCTGTATGGGTGGTCCTGACGTCGACAGACGCCCGAGGACCACGGTGAAGCTGAGCCGGAACGCGTCGAGAAGTCTCGTCTGAGCCCGTGGCGGTCGCCGGCTGAGTCGTCGTGCACGGCCCGGTACCTCAGGCGTCACCTCCGCAGCCTCAGGTCTCAAACTCCACCACCTCCGCCAGGACGCCGTCGGTGGCACGCTCGGCGGCGAGTTTGTGGCAGCTCCACAGCGAGCGCGGCATCGAGCCTATTCGGTCTGGTCGGTTAGGCGCACTCCCTGGGTGCCAGGGAGTGCGCCGAACGCGCGAGCGGTGCGTCCTGGCAGCCCGCGCTGGCTCCGGAGCTGCCACAAACTCACCACGCTTTTTTGGGACATTTTCGACGCTTTTGTCCCATAGGTACTCTCCCACCTGGAAGAGGTGCTGCTTCGTGCACGGCTTCGTCGTCGCCTCGCGCAGCTCGGCCATCGTCCGCCGGCTCGCCACCGCGCTCGCCCTCTCGCTCGCCGCCCGCTGCGCCGCCTCACTCTGCCCGTGCGACGCGCTCTCCTGCGCCGCCTCGCGGCCCGCCGCCCGGCCGGCGGCTCCTGCCGCGTCCTTCATCCCGCCGCCGCCGCCGTCGTACAGCGACATCACCTGCTTGGTCACCAGCCGCCAGTACTGCCTCGCGTCGTCCGGCATCGCCGGCCAGATCTCGCGCCACACGTGGTTCTTCATGTGCTGCAGCGCGACGTAGACCGTGTTCTCGCCGCGCCCCGTGCGCACCGTCGGCTCCTCGTCCCGCGCGTCGCCCCGCTCGGTCGCGTGCCACCGGCTCGCCCTCGGCGCGGTAATTCGCGTCGTCGCCAGCCACTTGCCGAAGCGGATCGTCCACCGCATCGTCGGGTGCAGACCGAGGGCCGTCCGCTGCATCGGCACGCTCTTCCCCGCCGCGGCCTGCGTCGCCAGGAACTCGCGCAGCCGCAGGCGCACGCGCCGAAGCTGCACTGACAGCGCCGGCCCGTGTGGCGCTAGCATCGGCCGCCCATCGCCGCACGCGGCCTCCTCCTGCCGCTCGTCATCCTCCGCCTCGAGGGCGTCCGCCAGCGCGCTGCGCTGCACACCCCGGCGCACAGGAGGCGGCGCCGGCCGCACCTCGGCCGCCTCGGCGTCGCCCGCGGCACGGGCGCCCCGCTCGCCGTCCGCGCGGTCCATCGCCGCATCCCCATCCCCGTCTGCGGCGGCGCCTCCTACGCCCGTGCCGGCCTGCTCTGCGACGGCTCGCCACCGCTCGTCGTCCAGCATGTGCCACCACCGCCGATCCGGGTAGCCGTCGTACTCGATCTGGTGCGCGATCCGTCCGTCCCCGTCCTCCTCCCGCGCCATGACGGTCGCAGGGTACCACCGCTCGCTGTCGCAGAAGATCTCGAGGCGCGATCCGGTGGACAGGACAGTGTGGCCGTCGAGCGCCGCCCTGGCATCCTCGCGCTGTCGCTTCCGCCGCTTCGCCTTCGTCTCCTTGCTGCGCAGCAGGGTGTAGTTCGGGCCCACCTCCGCCACGCTGTCCAGCAGCTGGGCGGCGCTCGCCATCTCGACCGCGTCGTCCTCCGGCGGAAGCTCCGCGTCGCCCGCGGCGGCTTCCCGAGCGCGCTCGTCGCGCATCCGCTCGTGGTGGGCCTGCCGACGCGCCACGCCGGCGCCCGTGTGCCTCGCCGCCGCGTCCGGTGACGGCATCGATGCTGTCCGCACGAGCGTGACTCGCCACTCAACGACCTCCACGACCTCCACGACCGCCGAAAAGCACGACCGCCCCAATCTCGAACCAATCTCGAGTCCTCTCACTAGTTACATACATACTCGCACAACATGCCGGGAGGCCCTGCCGCCCCTGTCCTCACAGGGGGCTCACTCACCTGCTCCTCCCATCCCTCGTTTTGGGTTGTCTGTTTTCTCTTTCTTTCTTGTACGATGAGCTGTCAGTGTCACAGCGCCCCGGCTAGCGCCCCGACCTCTCGCCGCACAGCCTCCGCCTCGTCCGTCGCCTCGCTCTCTGCGCCGCCCATCGCGGCCAGCGCGGCGCCAAGCCATCTCTCCACCCCCTCGGCTCGCTCCGCCACGAACCCCGCCCGCGCGGCCGCGGCCCGCTCTCCCAGCACCTGCGGGCGCGAGCCCTCGCCTCGCCGCCCCTCCACACCGCCGCCGCCGTCGCGCAGCGCGAGCAAGCCGCGCCCCGCGCCGACCGCGACGAGCAGCGCGAGATTGCGGTCCTGCGCGGGGTGTTGGAGAGTGCGGGTACCGTGGAGGGTGCGGGTGCCGTGCACTGCACTCGCAGACCCGCGTGCCTGCGACGGCTGCCGAATGGGGAACTGGCGGCGTGTAACCTCGAGTGCTGGCTGCGAAGCGCAAGGACCAAAAAAGCCGTGCTCCGGTCTGCTGCATCTGGCGTGTGTGTCGGGCCTGGCCGTCGCCCTGCCGCGCCAGCGCCACGCGCGCCGCGTCGTAGCGCCGCAGCGCCGCCCGATGACGGCCCGCCTACACACCTCGTGTGATCTCGTGTGACCTCGTGTGATCTCGTGTGATCTCGTGCGATCTCGTGTGATCTCGTGCGATCTCGACCGCCTCGGCGAGCAGTGCGGCCAGAGCCGCGGGCGGTCGAGGGCAGCACGGGTAGAGGCGTGCCGCGCGGAGAAAGGAGCGCCGAGCCTTGTGCGAGGAGGAGAAACATCAGCGCGCGACACGCTTCTCTGTTTAGCCGCGCGGAGAGAGGGGCGGCGCGAGAGAGGCGCGGCGCGCCCTCGCTGCGTCGCCAGACGCCCACAGGAGCAGACCGTAGTCGTGCCGCAGCTGGAAGTCGCCCGGCGCAGCCTCGATCGCCGCGCGCAGCGCCGCGCCCGCCCTCCTCCTCCCCTCCGCCGCGCCTCGCGCATCGCCGCCCGCCTAGTCGGGCGAGCGGGCTCCGTCCCACCTCGCTCAAAGCGCCTCTCTCGCGGCCTGCCCTCGCCGCCTCGGCCGCCGCCGCCAGCCTCGCCTCTGCGGCGGCGAGGTTGGAGCAGCGCCGCACGAGCTGCGGCGCGCGCGTCGACACCAGAAAGACGACGAGGACCCACCGCACGCCGCGGGAGATGGCGTGGCCCGCGTGTCGCATCCCCGACGCGTGGCAGAGCAGCCGCCCTTGCGGGGGGCGCAGCACGGCGCCAGACCCCTCAAAGCAGGTCCCTACCGGCGGACAAGGCGAGAAGGTTCCGAGAAGGTTCCGAGCGCGGCACGCAGGTCAGCACAGCAGGGCGCCTCCGCCCTCGAAACCTCGGGAGAGAGGGACGTTGAACGAGACGAGCCCTTCGTCGCGGTGGAAGGGCTGCCTGCGGGAAGGGGTCCGAGAAGGCCTCCGGAGAAAAGGACGTCTCCTGGAAGGCTCCCGGCCGCCGTGTGCCGGCGCGCCTCGTCGCCCGCTCAGCAGCGTCGTACCGCAGCACGACAGCGTCCCGCACCTGTCGCCCGAGATGACCCGAGATCACCCGAGATGGCCCCGGACGACCCGAGATGCACGAGCGCGCGGCGGCGTCCCGCACCCGCAGCGAGCCGGGAGGCAGGGCGAAGCGGCCAGCCACCAGCGGGAGGAGCAGGCGAGCCAGCTTGCGGCGGAGCATCCGCCTACAGGAAGGTTCCAGGAAAGGTCCAGGAAAGGTCCGAGAAGGCGAGCCAGCTTGCGGCGGTGCATCTGCCGCGCGAGCGGCAGGTCGGCGACGTGCACCTGGGGGGAAGGGGGCGTCCCTTGCCGGCCGTTGAGGGCTTCGGCCTGGGATGTGGAGAGAGAGAGAGAGAGAGAGAGAGAGAGAGAGAGAGAGAGAGAGAGAGAGAGAGAGAGAGAGAGAGAGAGAGAGAGAGAGAGAGAGGCCACCGGTCGCCTCTCGGATTGGCGCCACGTCCGTGTACGTGAACTGCGACGAGAGGCCCTTTGCCATCGCAAGCCGCGCCTCGAGCCGGAGGGCGGCGCATTCGGCGGGAGCGAGGACCGCCTCGTCGCTGATATGCACGCTGGAGGCGCCGTCGCCGAGAGCGGCGGAATCGGGACCGACGAAGCGAGCACCGACGTGGTGGCTGCTGAAGGCCACCTCTCGGCGCGATGACGCAGTGCGGTGGCTGAGGAAGGCTGCGGCGGTGCCCGAGGCGACCTCTGCAGCGTGCGCGGCCTCCGCCTCGGCGAGAATGTGCGTGGCCGCCGCCGGTGCTCCATAATCAAGACTTGATACACCCGCTGAGGAGGAGCTGCATCTCGGCTGCATCTTGCGCTCCTTGATACACCCGGTGCTGGCGTGCAGGCTCGGGATGGCGGATGCGCAGAGGAGGAGCATCCGAGAAGGCTGCTCCCAAAAAGAATGTTAAACAGTGCCTCGCCCAACAAGAATTTTAGAATTAAACTCCCTCGCACAACACTGGGCACGGGACTGGCGCGCACTGGCACTAACACAAGAAGAATCTAACACAGGTACACCACGGGAATTTTACGATCCCCCTCGCACGACACGATTCACACCCCTCTCCTTAAAATCCCTGTGTGGTGGGATTCGAATATTCAAAAAGGGTTCTACAAGATTCCAGCGACTACAGGCATCCCCCACTGAAATAATCATCCTCGGCGCCAGACCCTGTGCGAGTCAGAGTGCATGGTGAACGGGACATGAGATGTATGTGGCGGCATGAGCAGCATGCTTGGGGGTGGGATCAGGCGAGGGATTGTGTGGGCCCATGCGCTGCCGCGCGCGCGGGCACCCCCCGCAGTCAGACGCGGACGCGGGGCGCACCCCAGGCAGGGAGGGATGGCTCTCGCGCTTCGCCGTAGCGAACGTACGTCCTACGACAGTGAACGTCCCTGGAATCCAACTTGATTGAATCGGCGATGCTGCATATGTAGTCGCCCAGAATGCACAGACAGATCGGCCATGTTAATGTAAATAAATACGCGGGGTTGGCCGCGATCCATAGTGCGTCGGCCAGACGTCGCGTATTTCGGTGTCGTGCCCGAGCCAAGTGGCGCCTGAGGGAGCTACAAATGTCTTGCGTATTACGAGTCTGTCTTCTGCATCCACCTTCGGCCGATCGGGGTGTGGTGTGCCTCTCAAGGGACAAGGCGCGCTTACGCCCCACGTACTACCCTCCACGCTCCAGCTCCACCTTGCCCCTCTGGAGATCTCCATTTTAAGTCATCTACGATCTACAGTCTTCCATTAATAGGGGGTAGACAGCGCCCCAAAATCCACCAGTGTGGGATTTCGCGCGGCATGTTGTGCGAGTATATGGGACAAAAGCGTCGAAAATGTCCCAAAAAGCGTGTCTCGAGTTTGTTGCAGCTCCGCAGCCAGCGCGGGCTGCCAGGAAGCACCGCTCGCGCGTTCGGCACACTCGGTGGACCCCACCGAGTGTGCCGAACCAACTGGAGTGGGTAGGCTCGATGCCACGCGTTCCGGCTCAGCTTCACCGTGGTCCTCGGGCGTCTGTCGACGTCAGGACCACCCATACAGCTCGCGGGTTTGAGGTCGCAAGAGCCAAGATGGTGGCGTTTGGATTTCCCAACCATCACACAAGACAGCCTGTAGGTGGTGGCGGGACGGCGCAGTGTTTGTGGCACTCAGCAGTAGGCACCCGCGGCACGGCCCCGCTGTCGGCTCTCGCGGGCTGCAGAACCGGCCCCAGAAGGGGACGTTCCGGGCGAGTGTGGCAGCTCCTTCGCTAGTATGGGCACCCTCTATCATAGCACTACTGATCCTGGTCATTAGAGCTGCCAGGGATAGCGTCAGGAGCCGGTAGGAGTCAAAACCCCTCATATTTGAGACATCGTGTCCCATATACTCGCACAACATGCCGCGCAATCGCTTGAAACGCTGAAAAGCTCGCATGTAGAGTACCTTCCTGCGAGTGCTGTGGTCGCGCGCCGCAGACTGGGTCCGACTTGACGGATGTGGGATGACGGGCGCATGGTCCCATGGAGACGTGAGGTCGACCGTCCCTTGACTCTACCATTAAGGATCTTGCATCTTCCGCGTTCCGGCGTTGTTGGGGCGCGAGAGATCGAGAAACGAGAATCCATGCGGATGATTGCGGTATAGAGCCGTAAGGAACAGGAATAAATTCAAGTCAAGTGGACGGAACTAAGACTTTCAGGCCTTCATTCGTTACGGTGGAAACGATGAGCTGTCACAGCGCCCCGACTAGCGCCCCGACCTCTCGCCGCACGGCCTCGGCCTCGTCCGTCGCCTCGCTCTCCCCGCCGCCCACGCCTTGCTCCCTCGGCTCACTCTCCGTCTCCCTCCCCGAAGAGGTAGGCCAGGACCGCGCCCGCTTGCGTCACGAGCCCTCCGACGGGCTGCATGCACAGCACGAGGTGCGCCTCGCGCAGCAGAGCCGAGATGGACGCCTCGGGCTCGCGCGGCAGCAGCTGCAGCTCCTCCCGAATCAGCTCCACCTTGCTCACCAGCGTCGTCGCCGCCGCGAGGCGACGCTTCCGGGGCGGGCCGGGCGCGGGGAGGGGGCGGCTCTGCTGCGGGCGGGGCGCCGGCGGTGGGGCCTCCTCCAGCGGGGGCTTCTCCACTTCCGGAGGTGAAGGCGTGGGAGGGCGCGTGCGCGGTGTCAGTGCGGACGGCTTGGCCCCCCCTCCCCCCCCCTTGAGGTCGACGGCGGCGGGCGGAAGGCGGTGGCGGTAGGCGACCTCCGCCGTGGGTTGGGCGAGCGCCGTCGGCAAGCCCTGGAGCGACCGCATGCCAGCCTAATGAGAGAGGGGGAGGGAGGGGGAAAGCGTCCCAAGATGTGGGCCCGCCGCGCCGGGTCAAGGCGCACGGCAGAGCGCCATGCAGAGCGCGTTGCGCGTGGGCGTGAAGTGTTGCGTGGGACCGTGTGTCACGCGTGGTGTGTTATCCCTCTACACCGCGAGAGCACAGCCTCGAGGGCGAGAGTGTGATCTCGGGCAGTCTCGGGCAATCTCGGGCCATCTCGGGCAATCTCGGGCAGCCTCGATGGCGAGGAGGTCGAGGAGAGCGGCGCCGTCCTCGGACGGGAGCGGGAGCGGCTCGGCAGCGACGGGGGAGGCGAGGGAGAGCTGCGCGGCGGCTATGTACTCATCGAGTTGCCGCTCGTAGCGAGTGGTGGCGACGGCCGGAGTAGGCACGGCCAGGGAGGGGGGGCGACCGACCTTTCCGTTCGCCTCCGGAGGTGGGGCGGGTGGCGGCGGCGGGGGGGTGGGTGGCGGCGGCGGCGGCGGGGGTGGTGGTGGTGGTGCGGCGGGGCGGGGCGAGCAGCAGGCGTCGCACACAGCTGCGGCGGGGAGGTTGATGAGGGTGCACACCTGCTCCAGGGAGGTGTGTGACAGCCTGTGAGCGTGCACCGCGTCGCATCCCCCCTCCCCTCCCCCGCACACGCTTCCCCACACACGGGTCACGGCCGGGGCTCCGCCGCACCCCACAGTGCCACTCGCCCGCCCCCTCCGCCGCCAGCGACATGATCACTTTGGCCGCCTCCAAGCGAGTACGCCACGGGCCGCCGCCGCCACGGCCCGCCGCCTCCTCCGCCGCCAGCGCCACTTTGGCCTCCGCAGCCGCCGCCGAGTGGGCGGGCTGGGGGGGCGCGCGGGGGGGGGCGTCGGCGGATGGGGATATGCAAGACCTA
>NW_005200824.1:243840-263475 GCF_000372725.1 Emiliania huxleyi CCMP1516 | reverse complement strand
GCGAGTTTCCAGAGCAAATCCCTGTTCTTGACCTCCATGCCGTTCGCGAACATGGCGGAAACAACGCGCCCTGAGATGGTCGATTGCACGATTTTGACCCGACCGGATGGCTGCACCTTACCGTGTGGGGCTGCGTCGATGTCGATCCTTTCGAGATACCTCCAGACAAATCCCGCGGCAAAGAGAAGGCATATGAGCCAGATGAGGATGTATCGAAGTGGCGAGGCGGGTTTTTTGACGATTTCCAGAGCGGGTGGGGCAAAATCGCTATAGTTGGCACTGACTTTGTTATTGACAGATTTCGGGGTCGGCAGCCGAGCTTCAGTCATCGTCTCAATCCCATCTGCAGTTCGCAAAGGTGCCGGTACAATCCACCCTGGCGGGCAAGCAAATCATCGTGGTTGCCTTCTTCGCCGATCGGACCATCTGCCATACCGATGATGCGGTCACACATGCGAATAGCCTTGAGACGATGCATCAATAATCAGGGGGGGTCCGGAAAAGGGGAGGTTGCCTCCGCGGTCTGACGCCCCCCCCCCCCCGCCCGCCAGGTTGTGCGTCGTGTGTGCTCTGCGTGTGGTGAGGGAGGCGCTCTAGCACGCGCCTGTGCGGAGGCGCGTAATGCCCCCTCCGCAGCTCCCCGGTGCCGTGCGCGTACGCGCAGCGGTTGCCGTAGAAGCAGGCGCCGCCCTCCGCAAAGTGGCGGCACAGGGCCGTCTTGTAGCGGGGGTTCTCCTACATCTCGCAATATTTGCCGAGAATACAGCCGAGATGCGGAGAGGAGAAGGCCGGTGTGACACACGGCGAAGGTGCCTCGGCACACCAAAGCGCCGCCTCCGCGCCCAGTTTGACGATTTCAGCCCCGTCGGGCTTGGCCGTGCCGCATAGGTTGCAGCCGACCTGCCAAACCCGGGGGAGAGATGCGGCGGCGGTGAGCGGTGAGCGGCGGGTGAGTGAGGCGTGTGCTCTCGCGCGGTGCGCGAGACGAGCATCATGCAGGCCGATCTAGCCATGGGGCTGCGTCGGTCACGGAGTAAGAAGAGAGGGGAGAGGCCGTTAGAGTCGCCTTTGACGCAAAGTTGTGGTTGCCGCACACGTCACACGCCCAGTCGCCTGCCCGGACCTCACCGGACGCGCCTTTCGCCGTGCCGTTCACGCGGTAGAGGCAGTCCGCCTGAAGGTGGCCGGTTCGCGAGCACTTGAAGCAGAAGTAGACGTGACAGCCTCGCGACGTGCAGACGGCAACGCGGGCGGGGTTGTTTCGGGCGCACCGCGGGCAGCTCCACCCATTAGCTTCGGAGGGGGCCGGCATCATTAGCAAACTGAGATTTCGCACTATTTTTATTTAATTCAGGCGCCGAACATAGAGAGACGAACCGCGCCACTGCACCCCCTTCCAGAAGCCGTAACGTCACCTCACGCTGCCCCTCCGCGCGCCCGCCGCCCTCGTCTCATCTCTCTCTCTCTCTCTCTCTCAAAGCTGCTGGTCGGGCTCATCGGCGTGCTGCTCGGCTATCTATTTGCACCTCGGTCGCGCCGTCGTATTGGTTCAGGCGCCGACAAAGAGAGAGAAAAATATTATCCTCACGGTGTGGGGGCGCGGAGGGCTTGTTCGAGCCAAAATGGTGATGTCCGAGGCGCGGCGCTAGGCTCAGACGGCGAGTTCGCGACGCGCTAGCTCGCAGATGGCGAGTGCGCTGCGATAGAAAGAAAAGGACTCACAGGCCGAGGTGTGCACCGGAGGTGGGACGGGAGGGAGGCGAGCGAGCCACTCTTGTGTACACCGGGCGCGGGGTCGAGACATGACTCATGAGGCAGGGAGGCAGCGCCTGTGTGGGCGCCACGGCTCAGCACGGACACACAGACACGCAGCAGAGAACGAACTAGCTAGAGACAAGGTACGCACCCGATTACGCGTGGTCAAGGTACGCACCCAGTCCATGCGTCTAGGCCAGCCGCATTGGCCTCGTCGTAAGTCAGGCATTTCGTGTAGCATAGACCCTCGTCGCCCTTGTCGGGGGCGGCCTACAAGGCACTATAAATGAAAGAAAGGAATGATGAGCTGAGGTGTGTCTACAGTACGTATTAGTACTTACAGCTTAGAGGTGCGGGGGGGAGCGAGCGCCCGGCCTAACAACGGAGCTTCGGAGGAGTCCCCGGCTCCCCGCGCTGGATGTGAGGTTACCGACCGCACTCCAAGTGCGCTCCAACACCAAGTGCTCCGCTGTCAGGTCGCGCTGACGGCGAACCCACAATAGTTTTGTCTCAACAGGATAGAACGAAGAATTTGACAAACACAACTCTCTCTCACAGCAGACAGGCTCGACACAAGTGCGGACTGGCGCGTGCTGGCACTATCACAGGGAACTAAGAATTGCACTTGTCATTCGTTACGGTGGAAACGATGAGCTGTCACAGCGCCCCGGCTAGCGCCCCGACCTCTCTTGCAGCCCGCAGCCCGATACCAAGCATCCAGCCCGCTGGGTGCGCTTCTTAGCTCCCCGGCTGTGCGGCTGCCAAAAAGAAAGAAAGAAAGAAAACAGACAAGGCAAAGGAGGGGATGGGAGCGAATGCGAGCCCTACGGCTCACAATCGGAGGCATGTTGCTACGATTGTGAGCAGTGCTGCTCGCAATCCTAGACTTTGCTCGGATTGCGAGCGCGCTGGTAGTAGTCGTAGGCGGTCACCAACCAGTCACATTGTGAGCGGAGCCTGCTCATAGTCCTAGAAGATGTAGGATTGCGAGCGTAGGTGCTCAGAATCGCACAGAGATGCTACGATTGCGAGGAGTGCTGCTCACAATCCTTCGACTTCTATCTAGGTAGGATTGAGAGCGAGGCTGCTCACAGTCCTAGCCGTCTACAAACAAACAAAAGAAGGTTCACCGCCCGTGCGCGCCAGTCCCGTGCCTCGTGTAAAAGAAAGAGCACGCGGCGCGGGATAGCGCTCGAAAAATTCTGCTCTCGTGTACCCTGTGTGTGTTACGAGGCCAGATTCTTGTCTTGACTGTCTCTCGAGGGCTCGCCGGGCTCTGCTCCAAGAGACCTCGAGAGTGCGTGAGCTAAACCGCGGACTTGGGCCGACGGGACTCTGTTCGCGGCAGGACAATATACGTGTCCACATGCACGTGCACGCGCCGCTCGTGGCCCTGCTCGCGCCGCGCACCTCTCTGCTCTTGATGAGCGTCCGGCCTGGCTTGCCGAGCGTGGAGGCGACGCCGGAGGAGGTCGTGTCGGAGCAGCTCCGAGCCCTCTCGGAGGCCAGGCTGCCACGCGTTTTCCAGCTCTTCTCTCGTGCCCGCCGCGCCATGATCATGGAGAGCGGCCGCGCCCAGGGCGGCGGTGGCCAGCTCGACCCTCCGCCGCAGGAGGTGCAGCGGCGCGTGCGGCGTATGCTCGATGCGAGCTGTCCGGGCCTGATTGGGCACGGATCTCACGAGATCGTCTCGGGCCTCACCCTCGACCAGGGCGGCGACGGCCGGATGCCACGCTGGGGCTGCCGGGTGAGGGTGCACACGTTCCACCCCGACATGTACGACACGTGCGACGGCGGCTTCCTGGCTGCGGCGGCGGCGGCGGCGCCACCCTCGTACTACCTGTTCACGCTCATGCGGCAGAGCCGGCGCGAGGAGCCGCGCAGCGGCGGCAGCGGCAGCGGCGGTAGCTGGCTGGCCACGTGCGGGTCGGGCTGCGACGGCAACGAGGGCTGCTGGTTCGTCTGGAGCGTCGAGAGAGAGCGCAACGGCGGCGGCGGGGACGACCAGTCGCCGCCAAGCCTGGGCGGGCCGCCGGAGAGGGAGAGGGCACTACCCGAGCCAGCGGTCCTTGTCGGATGATGCCGGTTGTCGTTGCGTACAGTAGAATGGTAAGTTGAATGAAGCGTGCGCGTGCGCAGCAGAGAGTCTCTGTCTGCTCTGACGCCGAGGATTGAAGAATGAAGACGGCGCACGCCGCGCGGGCCCGCGCGCCCTGCGCCCCGCACGCGGAGGGCTGCGCTCGCGCCCCGGGAGCACACGCGCTGTGTCCGGCCCGCCCCGGCCCCCTCCATCCTCGACCTCACCACGGACCTCCTCCTGGCTCCTCTGCGCACCCTCTCTCGCTGCGACAGCCCCTCGAGACAGCCCCGCCGAGATATCGCTCGCGTGGTCGATCGTCTCGGCTCTCGCTCCTCAACCTCCTCTTTCACGCCTCGCTCGCGGACGGGAGGGCATCCGCTTGTGGGTGCGCGAGCGCGACTACGAGCTGCCGGCGCAGCCAGAGGACGAGAGCGGTGCGCCGTGCGGCGTGGCTGTGCTTTTCGGCGTTGCTGCGCGAGTCCAACGGGACTATGGGACATAGCTTGCTATGAAGGTTATCCTTCAACGTGAGGAGAGGGGGACAGCAAGCAATACCCAAAATACGCGATCCAAACTACCAGCCGCCGCGCCGAAAGAGCGCGGCCGTCGGCTCGCAGCGTTGTCTTCAAGGCTTGGCCGAGCGAGCAAAACCGCGTCGCCGCGACTGCGCGACGCACCTGCTCCCTCCCCGTGCCAGAGCTCAAGTGGGCGAAGGAGGAGGGCGGCCTCTTCTACCTCGCCCGCAGCGAGTACGACCTCGCGTGCGGGCAGGTTTGAGGACGCATGCGAGTAGAGATAGGCTCAGGCGCATGACGTACGTAGCGGGTACACCGCGCGCGTGTATGTGTGTGTGTGTGTGTCTCTTCTTTGTCTAAGGTGAGGAGGTCTCTCAGTGAGAGTCTATCTGAGTTGTCGCTCGGGTTGCCTTAACTAGATAACATTCCCATTTTCATTAATAGCGGCCTGTTTGTCACAACACGTGCCGCAAGACACGGCGCTTCTAATGAAGCAAGTCATTATCTTGGACGCCGGGGCCCCCCCGGGGCATCCCTCGACGCGAAGTGGCGAAGAGCCATGCAGTCACCCGAATTGCTTGGACCTCTCCTGCAAGTAGAACGAAACATTCTTGGAGCTTCCCCCTCCATGCAGGGTCGCATCTTATCCGTGGCGACGCGCTGTGCCATCGAGCCGTACTCGGCCGCGACGCCGCGTCGAGGCACGCTGGACCGACCAAGCAGCGACGCCGAAGCGTCGACCGATAGAGCGCCACGCCCAGCAGTATGGGCGTCGACCGCTCTCTCGAGCGGCCGCGTGGTGGTGCGTGGCGCGGACGTCACGGGCGGCAAGCGTGGAGCCGCTGGAAGAGCCGGTGCGAGCCGTGGACGGCAGCCGCTCCCCACGTCGCCGAGAGATACTGCGCAGCTGCTCGAGGCTCTGCGCGGCGAGGCGGCGGCGCAGCGGCGCTCTCTCGAGCGCGACGAGGCGTTGCACGGCGACCTCCGTCTCGGCGGCGGCGCAAGGCGCCCCGGGAGGCGGGCCCCCTCTCATCTCGGGAGTGGCTGGCGTCTAGGCGCGTGGCGCGAGGAGGCGGCCGCGTGGCACGCTTGCCGCCGCTCGATGGAGGAGAACCTCGGGGTGGTGCGCGACAAGCTCGATTTCTACGCTGGCTACGTCGCAGAGGCCGACCCTGCCATGGTCACCGACTAGCGCGCGGGTGCTGGGCTGTTTCGCATCGCTGCAAAACGCTAAGCGCTCTCGCGCCAGTCAGCCAACGGCAAGAGTCGCGCCAGCGCCAAGAGGTTAGCCGTATCTCAAAGTGGCGCAAGTCTCGAGTCTCACGGTGACGACCTCTCAAAAATAACACGCGCAGTTTTGCTCTGGGCCGGCGCGGGGGCCCCAGAGGGTGTGCATGCGGGGGGGGAGATGGGGCCCCATGGCCCGCCGCAGGCGCCGATTTTTCATTTTTTCTTTTTTCTGCCATTTTTCACTTGTTTTCATGGGAATTCGGCGTACTTGCGGCCATGCTATCACGCCTTGCGACAGCCTGTCGGCGCTGCTGACCGTGCCATACTGCACAATTGATCACCTGCATAGCTCGCGGCCTTAGTATCCAGCATTCAGTGACGACCTGATCGTACGGCCAGTAGGAAGGTGTCCTTCCATCGTGTGCACGCTTCTGGCGCAATGCGCGTCACAGACTGCCTCGGATTGGCTGCTGGCACTCTCGAGGCTATGCCTACACAGCCTCGCGCGCATGGGCAGTCAAGAGGGACCACGCACCTTCTCAGGACAGCGCCGGTGCCTCTCTCTTGGACCGGCAAACTTGGTGGTATCGTGTCACCAATGTGGGACCAGTGCGGCATCGCGCCATCGACAGCTCTGAACTGCGCCTCACCACTGACCGGGAAGGCCGCCAAGTGGGCCAGCACAGGTCGCACATTGTGGCAGCAGTCAGCAGTGCATGTCTGATAGCTAGAGCAGCAGCGTCAGGGTCGCAGGGTCGGATCGTGTCAAGCCTCTCGCCCGGCCGGCCGCGTGCAGACGTCGGCCTGTCTGCTGTCTGGAGTGATCTGTCGGCGGTCAGTACGACCGATCAGGTCGGAGCTTTCTGATGGTTGGAGGGTCTATCTGTATGTACTCCTCGAGATCTTTCCAAATCTGCCCTCTAACCAACCGTAACCATTCGGGAAGTCGGTGCTCTGAGCGACTCTGAGCGCCGGAGCCCCGTTTCCGCACTGCGGCGCGGCGCACGGTGCCTCCGGGGGGCCCCGCGCCGGCCCAGAGCAGTTCTGGCCACCCGGCCTCTCGCGCCCGCACCGCGCACCCCTCGATCCTCGTCAACCGGTCATCCTCGTCCTCGTCCTCCGCCGACGACCTCCGTCAGAGGCTCAGCCTCAGGGGCGGCGACTCCCCCATCTACAGATGATATGCGCATCCTAGATGCCGCGGAGAAACGCCATCTAGGCGGAAGCGTTTTCCATCTAAGGACACCGGGTGGGTCTCCACTATGATTGGGTTCTCCAAAAGAAGATTTAATGTGGAGATGTTAGATGGTGCCACCCCGCGTCGTCTTTTCTCTCTGACCGGCGACCTTGCTGGCGTCCTTCTTTTCTTGCCCGCGGCGGGCGACCTGACTGCGCGTACGCACAACAACATGTGCATGCACATGCACATGCACATGCACATGTGCATGTCATGTGCATGTCCATGCACATGCAGAGGTCGCTCCATCCATCCATCCACCCTGGTCCCTGCTGGGCTGTTCCTTTGTCCATGTTGCGCGGACGCCCTCAACCACCATCCAAGAATGCCTGTGTCTCGTCGATGCAGAATATGCGCGCGCTTTGATTATCGGAGTGCTTCAACCCTCCTTTGTCCCGGGGGGGGCCGTTTTTGCGTGACTTGGACATCACGCCGAGGCCGAGGAGCAAAGGTCTCGCCATCCATGTGTGCTGCCGCCCCAGCCCAGCACCGCACCGCCCGCTCGCTACACCCTCCTCCAGCCCACCCTCTCCTCCACTTTCGCTGCCGCCGCACACGGCCAACTTCACTGTGCTGCGGCGGACCACCCGCCAGTGCGGCGTCGCCATTGCCCTTGGCCGCGGGTCGCTCCTCCTGTCGCTGCCTCACTCACTCTCGCCGCCCGTCCGACAACAGCATGGTCCGCCTCTTGCTGATGATCGCCTTCGCCGCCTCCGCCACGCGCGGAGCACCCATCCCGACCGACAAGCTGGACGTCGCGACTACCCTCAAGTACGCCGACGTCGACACGGCCAGCAAGTCCATCGTCGACGACAAGGAATCGCTCGGCGCCTCCGAGAGCCGCAAGACCCTCTCCTCCACCAAGGCCGTTCCCAAGGCGGACTCGACCCTGACCGCGCGCTACATCACGCCCGCCAACAAGACCTCGCATGGGGGCCGGAAGCTGTCGCCTCCCTCGGTCGTGAGCGGCATGGGCCTCGCCTTCACCACCGACGGCAACAACGTCAAGATGTGCAGCGAGCATAACGGCAACTACTGGAGCGGTGGTTCGTGGAACAACTATGGCGATCAGCCCACCTCGGAGGATTGCCAGAAGAAGTGCCTCGACGACCCCGACTGCCCCTTTGTGCTGTTCCGCCCGGCCAACCGCTTCTGCACCAAGTACACCGCATGCACGCGCTCACCCGGCATCGACTGGGGCTGGGCAGGCGACCAGGTGTTCCGCAAGCAGTGCACGGTCGACTCGGTCACCGTCAACACGAAGAGCTGGGGCTCCGAGGTGACGTGGTCGATTCGCGATGCGTCCGGCGACGCCGTCTGCTCTGGCGGCCCATACGACGACAACACGGAAACGTCGGAGCACTGCTGCATCGGCACCGGCGCCTTCACCCTTTCCTGCACTGACTCCTACGGAGATGGCTGGCACGGTGGCAGCATCGAAATCGCCGGCAAAGAGTACTGCGCCGACTTCGTCGATGCCGATGGATCTCGGGAGTCCTTCGAGCAGGAGGAGCAGCTCGTGATTGAGGAATGCAGGCACACTTGCTCCTCGGGCAGTGTCGGACTCGGAGCGGCTGTGTGCAAAGAGGTCTGCGCCACATGCGCCAGCCCCAGTGGATGTTGCAGCGAGGCGACTGGCTTGCCAACCACCCCTGGGTTGTCCTGCCGCTCGGGCAGTGTCGGAGTCGGAGGGTCGACTGATGTGTGCACATTCTTGGGCTGCGCCATATGCGCCAGCCCCACTGGATGTTGCAGCAAGGCGACTGGCTTGCCATCCGACCCACCCACCCAGTACTGCCACTCGGGCAGTGTCGGAGTCGGAGGGTCGACCGTGTGCGAAGTGGTATGCTCCCCATGCGCCAGCCCCAGTGGATGTTGCAGCAAGGCGACTGGCTTGCCAAGCGCCCCGCCCCAGATGGTATGCGATTAGACGAGCCTACTCGGGCACAACTTGGAGCACAACCTTGTCTATTATCGCCTCCACCTCCCGTTTTGCTCGTTGGGGTCGTCAACGGGCCGGCCCGCCGATGCCGCAGGTGGGCTTGCATGGAACTTACAGACACCGACACATCCCGATGCTGCCGTCGGTGCCAGCCGGGGGGGCGCTGACTTGCCCCCAACCATAGCCGCCTTTTGTTCGCGCCCCGCCGCCCTTCGGAGTCGCTCCCTCGTGTCTTGAACATGAACATGACCCGCGGGGCGCGGCCGTGCGGATGATGGCCAGGGCTCTGGATATCTACTGATTGTGAAGTATTGTGCATTATTCTCGTTGTGTGAACTACCAAGGACGACACGCTTTATCCTTTTGTGTATTAACACTTTGATGTCATGTCGCGACGCGTCTCGCCTCTCGAGGCGGCGTAAATAAGGATCGGCGCGGGGCCGATAGCCCGTGACGCGGCTCCACCACACGAGCGGCGTCGCGGGTGCGCGCCACCAGCGGGCTGCGAGCAGCCAGAGCGGCTCCGCCATCGAGTAGCGGTACATGTCCACCTTGGCGTACCGCGGCGCCTTGCGGGCGTGCGGCGGCTCCGGGTCGCGAAAGGCGGCGCCGTCGGCGGCGCCCGCGGCGAGGAGGGAGAGGGCGGGCGGGTCGGCGGCGAGCAGCTTGAGGAGGAAGGCGAAAAGCCACCGCTCGCGCCGCTGCAGCATGCTTTGGTGCGGCTTGAAGCCGAGGAACCAGATGTTCCAGTCGAGCCGGTAGTGGTAGGGAGCGCAGAAGCATGGCCGGCGAGTCACCGCGCCGGGCTTGCAGGGGAACTCGACCTACGGGAGAGTGCGAGATGCGGAGGCGGGGCGGGCGGCAGGGGGGGGGGGGGGGGAGGGGCCCCTCCTGCCAGGGGCGTCCGTCGTGGCTCAGAGAGACGATGGGCTCGTACCGCGCCTCGCCCACGCTGCCGAACGCGCCGTACGTATTGACGAGCTTGAAGGCGCCAAAGGAGGCGTTCATGGCCTGCCTCCCGCCACTGAGCTCAGCAGGTTGGCAAGCACCGGCCAAGAGAGCCATCCGACCACCCCGAGCAAGGCGCAGTCGAGCAGCACCCACGCGGCGCGGGCGAGGCGCGACGGCGGCGGCTCGGCTTTCCCGAGGGCGGCGGCGGGCTCTGCGACGAGGGCGGCGAGGGCGCGCGGGCAGCGGCGGGCGAGCGGCCGCCAGCAGGCGTCGTCGAGGCAGGAGAGCGACGGGACGACGGTGAGGTGGTTGAGGAAGGAGAGGTTGCCCGAGGCGGCGATGTTGAGCATGAAGGCGACCTGCAGCGCGCCGGCGGCGCGGCGAAGCCGGCGCAAGCGCTCGCCGCAGCCCGGATGCCATGCTGGGGCTGCCGGGTGAGGGTGCACACGTTCCACCCCGACATGTACGACACGTGCGACGGCGGCTTCCTGGCTGCGGCGGCGGCGGCGGCGCCACCCTCGTACTACCTGTTCACGCTCACGCGGCAGAGCCGGCGCGAGGAGCCGCGCAGCGGCGGCAGCGGCAGCGGCGGTAGCTGGCTGGCCACGCGCGGGTCGGGCTGCGACGGCAACGAGGGCTGCTGGTTCGTCTGGAGCGTCGAGAGAGAGCGCAACGGCGGCGGCGGGGACGACCAGTCGCCGCCAAGCCTGGGCGGGCCGCCGGAGAGGGAGAGGGCACTACCCGAGCCAGCGGTCCTTGTCGGATGATGCCGGTTGTCGCTGCGTACAGTAGAATGGTAAGTTGAATGAAGCGTGCGCGTGCGCAGCAGAGAGTCTCTGTCTGCTCTGACGCCGAGGATTGAAGAATGAAGACGGCGCACGCCGCGCGGGCCCGCGCGCCCTGCGCCCCGCACGCGGAGGGCTGCGCTCGCGCCCCGGGAGCACACGCGCTGTGTCCGTCCCGCCCCGAGCAGCAGCGACCACCCGACTGGACGGCGTACACTGATGGGTCGGAAGACGGCGGCAGGGCAGGATGGGCGTACGCCGTAGTCATGGGCGGGGACGGCATACGCGACGTAAATGCCATGCTCGTGAACGAAGGCTACGGCCCCGTCGTGACTAGCCCCGTACACGCCGCTTTCGTGGGGGCGCGGAACACACCAATAACACGGCAGAACTGTCAGCGCTTGCGGAGCTTTTTCGCTCACTACTCCACAAGGCACCACAACCAGCAGGCTCACGAGGGGTGGTCCGAACGGACAGCGAGTACGCGATGGCGTGTGCGACGGGGAGAATCTCGCCGGGGGAGAACGCACAACTAGCGAGCTATCTTCGAGCAGCGTGGCGGCATTTAGCGTCGAGGCACGAAGTAAGGTAAGGTAAGGTAAGGTAAACGTCTCCACACACAAAGTGGTGGGGCAAGGGGGGGCGACCCTCGCATCTCCACGCCCGGACACGGGCAGGAGCCCCACGGCACGAAGTGACATGGAGACACGTCAAGGGGCACAGTGGTCATAAGTGGAACGACTACGTCGATAAGAAAGCGGACCTCGGCAGGAGCGGCGCGAGGGATTGCGGCGCACCGGAGTGGCGAGACGAGTCTGTCCCAACAGACGCAGACGACGGGGAGAGCAGCACCGTGGGCGACGACGTGGTTATTAACGGAGGAGGTACAACCATCCCACTCGACGACATCGGTGATGGGGCCTCTAGCTACGCCGATGACCCACCCGACTCCCCCGAAAACAAACCGCCGCCTAGCGCCCCGCCCTCGTCGCCTAAAGCCCCCATCGTGGAGCAGGGGGTGATCTGAGCCCTGGCTGTCAGGCTGTCAGGTGCTGTCAGGTGATCTGTCGGGCTAGAGTCTATCTGAGTTGTCGCTCGGGTTGCCTTAACTAGATAACATTCCCATTTTCATTAATAGCGGCCTGTTTGTCACAACACGTGCCGCAAGACACGGCGCTTCTAATGAAGCAAGTCATTATCTTGGACGCCGGGGCCCCCCCGGGGCATCCCTCGACGCGAAGTGGCGAAGAGCCATGCAGTCACCCGAATTGCTTGGACCTCTCCTGCAAGTAGAACGAAACATTCTTGGAGCTTCCCCCTCCATGCAGGGTCGCATCTTATCCGTGGCGACGCGCTGTGCCATCGAGCCGTACTCGGCCGCGACGCCGCGTCGAGGCACGCTGGACCGACCAAGCAGCGACGCCGAAGCGTCGACCGATAGAGCGCCACGCCCAGCAGTATGGGCGTCGACCGCTCTCTCGAGCGGCCGCGTGGTGGTGCGTGGCGCGGACGTCACGGGCGGCAAGCGTGGAGCCGCTGGAAGAGCCGGTGCGAGCCGTGGACGGCAGCCGCTCCCCACGTCGCCGAGAGATACTGCGGGAGAGGTTTCAGGAGGCCACCGGAGGCGCCGGGAGGCTCGGGAGGCGCTACAAAGTGGCCCGGGCACCTCGCGCCACCCGTCTGGTGGGGCCAGGGGGGCTCAGGAATTAATCCAGGTTTTTAAGGTGATCCACTACACCTGACCGAGAATTGGCTGGTGCACGGTGGACTCCCACCTCCCCACTGGCGTCTATCGTTTCCACCGTAACGAATACAGTGCAATTCTTAGTTCCGTGTCCTGTCCGATCTCCAGAGTCTGATCCTCGAGTGCCCTCGCGCCTCGACCCCCCCCCCCCCCCTGGCCCTGCGCCCTGGAGGTGCATCTTGCATTTGTGCATTGGGGTCGCATTTCGTGGGCGAATTGGCAATTGCGCGAACGGCGAATTGCGACGCAATTCGTGTAGTCTCGACGGGCGAGAGATACGAGTCTGAAAACCATTTCTCATCACACAACAATCACAGTCGATGAGGATATACAGTACAAACGCAAAAATAGGTAACGCATGCCCCGGGACCGCGGGACGAAGAGCACCATTGCCGGCGAGATGCCCAGGCTGTCAGAAGCCCTCGCATCTCCGGCGCGGCACGGCGCCAAACGGGGTGCATGCGCGTCAAAGAGGGCGGTCCACAGAGGGCAGGGAGGGGTTCACATCAGACAGGCCACGCGGTGCGGAAGCAGCTGCAGCATCGACAACACAAGAGGAACGGCAATGTAGCACGACAAGGACACCAGCACGAGGGCCGCCCCACTATTAGAAGCCCCAGAAGGGGATGGTGGCGGCGGTGGGGATGCCCGAAGCCACTTCCTGCACGACGTACGCGAGGACGGCGAGCATCGCGATGCGGCTGTTCCAGATCTCGCCCTCCTGGAGCGACAAGAACTGGGGCGAGCCGCGCTCGGCGATGCGCGCCGTCGTGTAGTCTCCGGGCATCCAGGCCTCGCCCTGCGCCTTCTTGATGCGCAGGCCCTGCGCCTCGACGAGGGAGACGAGCACGGCGAAGGTGACGACCGCCGACGGGATGATGCCCTGCTCGAGCCCGCCGTTGAGGACGGAGGGAGAGAGGCCGCCCGTCTCGGCCACGAGATTGGGCATGTGGAAGCGGGCCGCGAGGAGCGGGTTCAGCTTCTCCTGCAGCGGCCACGCGACGGCGGCCAGCATGGCGAGGCGGCCGTGCTTGAGCTCGGCGTCGCGGTAGTCGCGGAGCACCAGGGCGGCAGAGCGCTGCTTGTCGATGCCGCTGTCGAGAAGGAGATCAAAGTTGGCGAGGCCGAGCGGGTCGAAGCCGATGTCACCTGCAACGGTCAAGCCGTGTTGTGCGCGCGCCGCGCGCGCGCGTGTGTTGTCAGTGTGCGAGCGGCGTCGCGGTGAGGCGGCCTAGCCCACAGCGGATGAGGCGGCCTAGCCCACAGCGGAAAGGCTGTCGTCGGAAAGGGCGGGTCGGCTCGCGCCTGGAAGGCCGGTGCCACCCACTTCGCTGGGAGAGCCGGCGCCCGGGTAGAAGGCGACCGTTGGCTTCGGAGTCGGCGTGCGCGAGCCGAGGAGCGAGGGCGCAGCGGCGGCGACGAGAGCGAACATTGATTTGATGCGTGTCTGGATCGGCGACAGGAATGTCCCTGACTATTCCGTTCCTTTCGCGGCAACTACAGTTGTACTCCCTCGCGGTTTTCTTCAAAGTTGTAGGTATATTGTTGGCAGCCGGCGGCCCCTCTGTACGCAACACACACACGCGCACGCGCGCACGCACGCACGCACGCACGCACGCACGCACGCACGCACGCACGCACGCACGCACGCACGCACGCACGCACGCACGCACGCACGCACGCACCGCGCGCTGCTGCACACAGCCCCCCCCCCCCCCCCCCACACACACTCACACTCACGAGCAGGTACTGCGCCGTCGTCGCCAACTTCTACGCCTTCACCACCGCCGCGGCGGCCGGCGAGCTTGCGCCGCGTACCCCGGACTCGGTGCGGCAGTCTGCCGAGCAGCTGCTCGAGGCTCTGCGCGGCGAGGCGGCGGCGCAGCGGCGCTCTCTCGAGCGCGACGAGGCGTTGCACGGCGACCTCCGTCTCGGCGGCGGCGCAAGGCGCCCCGGGAGGCGGGCCCCCTCTCATCTCGGGAGTGGCTGGCGTCTAGGCGCGTGGCGCGAGGAGGCGGCCGCGTGGCACGCTTGCCGCCGCTCGATGGAGGAGAACCTCGGGGTGGTGCGCGACAAGCTCGATTTCTACGCTGGCTACGTCGCAGAGGCCGACCCTGCCATGGTCACCGACTAGCGCGCGGGTGCTGGGCTGTTTCGCATCGCTGCAAAACGCTAAGCGCTCTCGCGCCAGTCAGCCAACGGCAAGAGTCGCGCCAGCGCCAAGAGGTTAGCCGTATCTCAAAGTGGCGCAAGTCTCGAGTCTCACGGTGACGACCTCTCAAAAATAACACGCGCAGTTTTGCTCTGGGCCGGCGCGGGGGCCCCAGAGGGTGTGCATGCGGGGGGGGAGATGGGGCCCCATGGCCCGCCGCAGGCGCCGATTTTTCATTTTTTCTTTTTTCTGCCATTTTTCACTTGTTTTCATGGGAATTCGGCGTACTTGCGGCCATGCTATCACGCCTTGCGACAGCCTGTCGGCGCTGCTGACCGTGCCATACTGCACAATTGATCACCTGCATAGCTCGCGGCCTTAGTATCCAGCATTCAGTGACGACCTGATCGTACGGCCAGTAGGAAGGTGTCCTTCCATCGTGTGCACGCTTCTGGCGCAATGCGCATCACAAACTGCCTCGGATTGGCTGCTGGCACTCTCGAGGCTATGCCTACACAGCCTCGCGCGCATGGGCAGTCAAGAGGGACCACGCACCTTCTCAGGACAGCGCCGGTGCCTCTCTCTTGGACCGGCAAACTTGGTGGTATCGTGTCACCAATGTGGGACCAGTGCGGCATCGCGCCATCGACAGCTCTGAACTGCGCCTCACCACTGACCGGGAAGGCCGCCAAGTGGGCCAGCACAGGTCGCACATTGTGGCAGCAGTCAGCAGTGCATGTCTGATAGCTAGAGCAGCAGCGTCAGGGTCGCAGGGTCGGATCGTGTCAAGCCTCTCGCCCGGCCGGCCGCGTGCAGACGTCGGCCTGTCTGCTGTCTGGAGTGATCTGTCGGCGGTCAGTACGACCGATCAGGTTGGAGCTTTCTGATGATTGGAGGGTCTATCTGTATGTACTCCTCGAGATCTTTCCAAATCTGCCCTCTAACCAACCGTAACCATTCGGGAAGTCGGTGCTCTGAGCGACTCTGAGCGCCGGAGCCCCGTTTCCGCACTGCGGCGCGGCGCACGGTGCCTCCGGGGGGCCCCGCGCCGGCCCAGAGCAGTTCTGGCCACCCGGCCTCTCGCGCCCGCACCGCGCACCCCTCGATCCTCGTCAACCGGTCATCCTCGTCCTCGTCCTCCGCCGACGACCTCCGTCAGAGGCTCAGCCTCAGGGGCGGCGACTCCCCCATCTACAGATGATATGCGCATCCTAGATGCCGCGGAGAAACGCCATCTAGGCGGAAGCGTTTTCCATCTAAGGACACCGGGTGGGTCTCCACTATGATTGGGTTCTCCAAAAGAAGATTTAATGTGGAGATGTTAGATGGTGCCACCCCGCGTCGTCTTTTCTCTCTGACCGGCGACCTTGCTGGCGTCCTTCTTTTCTTGCCCGCGGCGGGCGACCTGACTGCGCGTACGCACAACAACATGTGCATGCACATGCACATGCACATGCACATGTGCATGTCATGTGCATGTCCATGCACATGCAGAGGTCGCTCCATCCATCCATCCACCCTGGTCCCTGCTGGGCTGTTCCTTTGTCCATGTTGCGCGGACGCCCTCAACCACCATCCAAGAATGCCTGTGTCTCGTCGATGCAGAATATGCGCGCGCTTTGATTATCGGAGTGCTTCAACCCTCCTTTGTCCCGGGGGGGGCCGTTTTTGCGTGACTTGGACATCACGCCGAGGCCGAGGAGCAAAGGTCTCGCCATCCATGTGTGCTGCCGCCCCAGCCCAGCACCGCACCGCCCGCTCGCTACACCCTCCTCCAGCCCACCCTCTCCTCCACTTTCGCTGCCGCCGCACACGGCCAACTTCACTGTGCTGCGGCGGACCACCCGCCAGTGCGGCGTCGCCATTGCCCTTGGCCGCGGGTCGCTCCTCCTGTCGCTGCCTCACTCACTCTCGCCGCCCGTCCGACAACAGCATGGTCCGCCTCTTGCTGATGATCGCCTTCGCCGCCTCCGCCACGCGCGGAGCACCCATCCCGACCGACAAGCTGGACGTCGCGACTACCCTCAAGTACGCCGACGTCGACACGGCCAGCAAGTCCATCGTCGACGACAAGGAATCGCTCGGCGCCTCCGAGAGCCGCAAGACCCTCTCCTCCACCAAGGCCGTTCCCAAGGCGGACTCGACCCTGACCGCGCGCTACATCACGCCCGCCAACAAGACCTCGCATGGGGGCCGGAAGCTGTCGCCTCCCTCGGTCGTGAGCGGCATGGGCCTCGCCTTCACCACCGACGGCAACAACGTCAAGATGTGCAGCGAGCATAACGGCAACTACTGGAGCGGTGGCTCGTGGAACAACTATGGCGATCAGCCCACCTCGGAGGATTGCCAGAAGAAGTGCCTCGACGACCCCGACTGCCCCTTTGTGCTGTTCCGCCCGGCCAACCGCTTCTGCACCAAGTACACCGCATGCACGCGCTCACCCGGCATCGACTGGGGCTGGGCAGGCGACCAGGTGTTCCGCAAGCAGTGCACGGTCGACTCGGTCACCGTCAACACGAAGAGCTGGGGCTCCGAGGTGACGTGGTCGATTCGCGATGCGTCCGGCGACGCCGTCTGCTCTGGCGGCCCATACGACGACAACACGGAAACGTCGGAGCACTGCTGCATCGGCACCGGCGCCTTCACCCTTTCCTGCACTGACTCCTACGGAGATGGCTGGCACGGTGGCAGCATCGAAATCGCCGGCAAAGAGTACTGCGCCGACTTCGTCGATGCCGATGGATCTCGGGAGTCCTTCGAGCAGGAGGAGCAGCTCGTGATTGAGGAGCTCGTGACGGAACAGCTCGTGACGTCCCTCAAGACTGCCGGCGAGGAGGTGCAGGCTTGTGACGACCGGCTGGACAGCATCGGCGAGAGCATCGGCGAGGTCCAGGAAATCACTGAAACCGTGACTGAGGTGGCCGGCAATTTCGAGTCTGCCATGGAGACGATGAAGGACGTCCTCAATTTGATCAAGCCGGTCGAGCCGATTCTGACCAAGATTCCGAAGGTGGGCAAGGTGCTCAAGGTGGTGTTCACTGTGGTCAAAAAGATCCAGCCTCCGCTCACGAAGGCGTCCAAGGTGGTCCACAACGTGACCATTAAGATTGATGAGGTTGTCCAGCACGTCGACGCGGTGGTTCAGGCTACTGCAGACATCACGGGGACCACGGCCTCGCTGCTCACAGACGCTTCCGCTGTCCTCGACGTTGTCAATACCTGCATTATGGAGAATGGGGGCTACGATCGCACGGCCGACACAGCTTTCTCTAACGCAGCCGTCGCCATCGAGGATGCAAACAAGGTGCACTGGCCATTCACCAGCGAGGCTCTTCAGGCGCTCACGCTGACGGGAAAGGGGTGCAACGATGGCCTGGAGCCGCTTGACGAAGCCCTCATGGAGGTCGTCAAGGTGGTAGAGCTTCTTGACCCCATCGAAAGATTCGCCGACGCGCTCAACGGTATCTTTGACTACGTCGAGAAGCACGTCAAAGACTTCGAGAACACAAATGCCGCCCAGTGCGCTGCCAGCGTCGGCGAGAAGGCGGGTCTTGTCGCCTCGCTGGTCTCGTGCCCCGCCGACGAACTCGGCGGAACTTTGATCAAGACACTTATGGAGACGCTGCTCGATGTGGCCAATGAAATCATCCAGGAGACTGTAGTGAAGCCGCTTGCGAACGCCATCCAAGACATCGTTCCGCCCAACGCGGCCATCACCATCCCCGATGTCGTGGACGTGCTGCCCGTCGCAGCCATCGCAGCCATCGACAGCGTCTGTCCCAGCGGCGCGCACCTCGATTACTTCAACGAGCATGCCGCCAAGCTCACCCGGGTGGACCTCCCGTACGACGTCAACTTCCAGGACCTCGCCCTGTCGGCAGTCGAGATGATCAACCTCGGCAGCATCGAGGTGACGACCGAGAGCGCCTGCCAGGACGCGATCGACGCCTTCCAAGATTACACATTTGAGGGGTGCGCAGAGCTCGCCGAAGAGATCGTCGAAATGGCCGAGGAGGTCGGCAAAGACTTGTCGCGTGGCTTCGACGACGCTGTCTCGTTGGCAGAGGACGTCGTGTCCAGATGCAGGCACACTTGCTCCTCGGGCAGTGTCGGACTCGGAGCGGCTGTGTGCAAAGAGGTCTGCGCCACATGCGCCAGCCCCAGTGGATGTTGCAGCGAGGCGACTGGCTTGCCAACCACCCCTGGGTTGTCCTGCCGCTCGGGCAGTGTCGGAGTCGGAGGGTCGACTGATGTGTGCACATTCTTTGGCTGCGCCATATGCCTCGCCAGCCCCACTGGATGTTGCAGCAAGGCGACTGGCTTGCCATCCGACCCACCCGACCAGTACTGCCACTCGGGCAGTGTCGGAGTCGGAGGGTCGACCGTGTGCGAAGTGGTATGCTCCCCATGCGCCAGCCCCAGTGGATGTTGCAGCAAGGCGACTGGCTTGCCAAGCGCCCCGCCCCAGATGGTATGCGATTAGACGAGCCTACTCGGGCACAACTTGGAGCACAACCTTGTCTATTATCGCCTCCACCTCCCGTTTTGCTCGTTGGGGTCGTCAACGGGCCGGCCCGCCGATGCCGCAGGTGGGCTTGCATGGAACTTACAGACACCGACACATCCCGATGCTGCCGTCGGTGCCAGCCGGGGGGGCGCTGACTTGCCCCCAACCATAGCCGCCTTTTGTTCGCGCCCCGCCGCCCTTCGGAGTCGCTCCCTCGTGTCTTGAACATGAACATGACCCGCGGGGCGCGGCCATGCGGATGATGGCCAGGGCTCTGGATATCTACTGATTGTGAAGTATTGTGATCTGTGATCTGTAAGGGTCTGCGTGTGAAGTATTGTGCATTATTTTCGTTGTGTGAACTACCAAGGACGACACGCTTTATCCTTTTGTGTATTAACACTTTGATGTCATGTCGCGACGCGTCTCGCCTCTCGAGGCGGCGTAAATAAGGATCGGCGCGGGGCCGATAGCCCGTGACGCGGCTCCACCACACGAGCGGTGTTGTGGGTGCGCGCCACCAGCGGGCTGCGAGCAGCCAGAGCGGCTCCGCCATCGAGTAGCGGTACATGTCCACCTTGGCGTACCGCGGCGCCTTGCGGGCGTGCGGCGGCTCCGGGTCGCGAAAGGCGGCGCCGTCGGCGGCGCCCGCGGCGAGGAGGGAGAGGGCGGGCGGGTCGGCGGCGAGCAGCTTGAGGAGGAAGGCGAAAAGCCACCGCTCGCGCCGCTGCAGCATG